>NC_046983.1:4341100-4546100 GCF_009769545.1 Cyclopterus lumpus | reverse complement strand
CACGATACTTCTGCATGGCTACGTTCATCCTGATGGAGTCCACCAAGAGTTAATGTACTTGAGGACAATCCTGCAGAACGCTCAGAGATCCGTTTTACGTTTACATCTCGTGCCAAAACTTTTTCCGCTCTCACCTCGTGGAGCTTCACGGGCTCCTGAGGCGCATTTCTTTAATCCTGGTTATCTTAACTCTTACGCATGGCTCTTTTTACTACTTTCGGGAGAAGGGAAACTTATTATGCAAGATGGATGGATATGATGTGAGCATGCGGTGTGAAATGTGATTTATTGTCTGCCTGCCTGATTTGTGTTCGACCCAGCAAGGTGTTTATTTTGTATTCCGACATAACGCGTGTAACTTTTTGGAGTGTTATAATGTTCTTATCAAAAAAAAGTGTTTTTTTTTTTTTTTTGTAAATGGGAGAACACTTAATTTACAAACATTTAAAAAAAAAAAAAAGTCACATCCGACCCCCTCCACTTGATGTATATGAATATGCCAGCATTCGCGTCTCCATGTCTTAATGCTGCCGTAACGTTACGCAATGTTTACAACGGGGCACATTCAGGGGCCCCTTGGGATCCAGTCGTCATGCCGACGCAATCTGTAAAATACTTTGCAAATAAACCCGCCGGATTTCACGAGTCTCTGAATTAATTTTTCCAATTTTCTGACGTTCCCGAAAAGAACACAAGCGTGATGTAGTAATAAATAATACTTTATTTTTTTTTTTTTTTTTTTAGTAACAAAAAAGCAAGCACAGCAAAATACATTAAGTCCACTAATGTACACACTTCAACAGCATCGTAACGTTGAGAACTTTACAGCTTTTTTCGCTCATTGTTAAGTTAAAAATCGACGACATTTACACAATCCGATCACAAGTTTTAAGTTAGGACAATGATAAAATGTTTAGAATGATACAAAAACAACGCGTTTTCTTCGGCAGAGGAATGTGAGACGTCACAAGAAGCGGAAAACAACGCTTGTGTAAATCTTAAGTGAGATTCTTTCGGAGGACCGCTCTATTATAATAATATTAATAACGCATTTTATACATGAAGCACTTTTCATTCAAGAAGAATCTAATATCATCATCTTTCGGCCCTGATAATAAACTAACTGGGGCCACGACAGCGTTCGATATACATAAACCACATTCAGTACATAAAGTCCTCCTAAGCTCCGCCTCCTGACGTAGCTAGACGTAGTTGTTGTTGTGCTCGATCTTGGTCACCATGGTGGACACCAGCCGCTCCAGCTGCTCCGCTCGCTGCTTGCCCATCTGAAGGACCTCCTCGTGGTTGGCCTTCTCCTCGCTGTCGTAGTCCATCACCGCCTGGTTGGTGATCAACGAGAGGGCGAAGACGCGCATGCCGCAGTGGCGTGCGATGATCACCTCGTGCACCGTGCTCATGCCTGGCGAGGGAAAAAAAAAATTATAATTATGAAACATCGTGGGATGATGATAAAAAAAAAGGTAATAAAAAATAAATAAATTCTGAACAATTGCTCTTGAAGTTCAATAAGCCAAACAACCCACCGACGGCGTCGGCGCCCAGTTTGTGCAGCATGCGGGACTCGGCGATGGTCTCGAACGAGGGTCCGCCCAGCACGCAGTAGACGCCCTCCCTCAGGAAGTCTCCGTAGCCGAGCTCCTGGCCCACGTCCGCGGCCATCTGCTGCAGCTCCCGGTCGTAGGCGTCGGACATGCAGGGGAACCGCACGCCGAACCTGCGAGAGGAGGACGGAGAGGGACAAATGGGGGGGGGGGGGGGGGGGGGGGGAGTGGTGATGAAGGTCAGGTTCAACAGGCCGAGTTAAAACGACGAAAACGAACACGTTGTTCTACACGCCTCGTTTTAAAATCTCCCCTTCTCGGCCCGATTTAACCTTCGGCTCTTAAATTAAATGATGCGCTCCTCACCGCCGCCAGGACGCCATGATTGATTTGCTCGAGACCATCGGTCAGGTGACTTCGCTGAGTGCGTTTTTTTGAGCTCTCTATAAATGTCTCTCTATAATATAACCGCTTCGGCCCGGTGCCGGAAACCCGTCCTACCTCTCGTCGTTGGGTCCGGACAGCGGATTGTTGCCGGCGAAGCCCGGCATGTTGAGGTGGTCTTTGATGATCATGATGTCTCCCTCTTTGAAGTCCTGATTCAGGCCTCCGGCGGCGTTGGTCAGCATCACCGTCTCCACCCCGAGCAGCTTGAAGATGCGGATGGGCAGTGTAATCTAGAAACACACACACACACACACACACACCGTATATAAATATAGATATCATATAAACATTCCGAGGGGAAAAACGATTACAGCATTTCTTGAAGGCCACATATTTCACGTCAATTTTCTCCCCGGTTCAAGGGTGTAAATGCACTTCATTGCAACACACACACACACACACACACACACACACACACACACACACACACACACACACACACACACACACACACACACACACACACACCTTCTGGATTGGGTATCCCTCATACAAGTGGAAGCGCCCCTGCATGCAAACACACGGCCTCCCTTTCAAGGTGCCGAACACCAGCCGACCCGCGTGTCCGTGCACTGCAGGACAAAAACAAACAAACACACAAACAAACAAACAACCGGTCAGTGAATGTGAACCGTAGATGGGAAACTCAGAGGTGCGTTGTGGTTAAAACTCACCAGTGCTCTGTGGGAAGTTGGGGATGTTTTTGTAGTTGAAGGCTACCTGGTCCTTCAGCATGTCAGCCAGCCCTCCGAGCCCCGAGCCGCACACGATGCCCACAGTGGGTCGGACGTCCGTCTGGGCCATCAGCCAATCGGCTGTGGCCTTACAGTCCTCGTAGCTGTAGCTGGATGACATGAAAAGATGGTCTGGGGTCAGGTCGACTGCGATGAAATGTCAGCTCCTCTCAGCGTCCTCATTGAACCTCCGCCTTGCCTCCTGATTCATTACGTATCATGTGATGGGTGGTCAATATAATCACATTACGGGGAATAACAGGCTTTTTTTTTCTTCTGGGCAGGCGGCCTGATCTGAGAGCTGCTGCTAATTAAGATATGACTCGAAGACAAACACACACACGCACACACTCTCTCTTTTCGATTGCACACACTAATTCCTTCAATTTGACAATTTGTGTAATTCCTCTCATGTGACAAAGTGCCTTCACCCCCCCCCCCACTGGAGCGCGGAGCAATGGCTACACAAGGCGGTGCTATAAATAAACATGCTGTGAAAAGGCCGGCCCTGCAGTGCTTTATTAACACCTACTGCCACGGGACAGACCATAATACAACACTACGAATACTATTATCATGTAAACATGTGCTATAAAGTATTATAAAGTGTAAAAGATACCGTTTAATACCATGTAGGACTCCCACAGGAATACATGTATAGCTTTTCATTCAAACCTGTGCTGCCCACTGAGCATGTGCTCTTTTCTTTAAGGGGGGGGGGGGGGTGGGGGGCTTTCTCCAAACATTCCCATGCATATCTCTTCCCCACAGCCTCGACCTGCCCATGAAGGGGCCATGTGTAGAGCCGCATGGGAAGGAAGAGGACAGCTGGTTGTTTAAGAGTACTCACCCTGTGTTTGCCTCTGGAAACATTGCAAAGTGTCGACGGGGAAGAGAGACGTGTGAATGTGCACCTTTTTTCTTTATTCTCGCACAAGAAATCAAGTTCCAAAGAGGCGAAAACGTTGAATCGGAGTCCAGCTATAAATAAAAAAATAAATAAATAGAGAGAAAAAGTTTGTTAAAAAAGTTACTATTTAGTTTCTTTCTGTTTTTGGAGTCCTGTTAAAGTCTTCAGCTCTCGTCTGTGGAGAAAAGGCTCCGTCACCGGTTTTATTATAGGCACACAGACCCCCCCCCCCCCCCACCCCCCCTCCCCCTCTCCCCTCCCTCTGCTGCTCAATATGACGCATGTGGATGCTGCAGCCTCATTGGCTGGGACTACACACCTTCAAAATAGCATGCGACTTAAACAAGGAAACGTGTGTGTGTGTGTGTGCGTGTGTGTGTGTGTGTCCCATTCAATCTCCATTCCCAGCAGCAGCGTCCACGTCCTGCTGTCCACTGTTATTGTCAACAGGAAACGGTTGCGACGCCACATCAAAGGCTTTCTGTATCGATCAACTCTATATTGATATGGGTATTATCCCAGATATGAGATGCATTCTAAGCATGACTCGGGTTTACATTTTTTTGAACGCCACATGTCCGATGTGTTGCATGTCATTGTTGCTTTATTTTTCTCTATTCTGTTATTCTATTATGCTATATTATATTGTGTTATTATTTATTCTTCACTACACGTGTCTGACGTGTTGTATTCAACGTACTCTGCGTTCAACAAAATATTAGGACGCTTCGCTATGGATTAAGCCATTTTTTATTTTATATTAAACCAACCAGCATGCATGCAGTAGTAATAATGAGCTAGACAACATGCGTAGGCCTTGCAGGTGATGTGCGTGTGCTGTCAATCACTTTGAACTCGACGTGTCTGGAACAGAGCTGTAAAAATGTCAAGTAACCTTGTTGTTTTCTGGCTTTCGGCAAGTAAATCGCTTTAAAATGGTCAACATTGAACAAAAAGACAAACTGCATTCACTGACTGTGATGTGATGGATACACGCTGTATACAAACTGCATCGACGCTCGACACCAATATCTTTGGTACCTTTTTTGTGAAGTGTTTAAGACATTTTGTCGTTGGATTGCATCATGATGTGTGTGTGTTTTTTTATTGACACACCTTGTTTTAAACCACGTGTGTGTTGTAAATGAAGAAGATTACAACCCAGAAGTCACAAATAAACATTCCTTTGATTTGCTCATTTATGGCTCCACATAGTAGTCACAGGGTATTTTTCCAGTCGTACACACACACACACACACACACACACACACACACACACACGAGGATTGTCACCTGGTCTGAGTGTCCCGTAATCGATGCCACACATAAATGTGAAACGGCGCGAGGTGTTCGGCCGCGATGGACACACATTAGGAAGCGAAGGAATTCCTAATGTGATCCTTTACTTCAAGTATCAATATCACAGGACCAAGAAAAGTAGTCCTTCCCTTTTTAGTACAGAATGGCTCTTTTATGTGACTTTTTGTATTAACGTGTAAGCAGCACTGTAATGTCAGCTGATCATAGGGGAATTTAGCTATTTTATATCAATCAATCAAACTTTTATTTCAGACTCGAGGTCCAGATAGTACAAAACATAAATAGAATAAAATACATACAAAATTAACAAGTAAAATATGACGATCATGTTGTGTTTCTTCAATAAGATATATGAAAAATACACACACACACACACACACATACATATATATATATATATATATATATACAAATGACTATCTCCACCAGGAGAATCATGCCATCAGGGGTGGCTTCATGCTCGAGGTTTCAAACTCCTGAAACCACGCTCACTACCCTCAACCTGCCCCCAACGGAGGTGGCTAATGATAACACAGCTGACGGTGTGTTTGGCTAACCGCTAACCGCTAAAATCTAACAGCTAACAGCTAACAGCCGACAGACTACCATGGCACACACTGCCGAGCACCTCGCTGCATCTCCGCCGCTGCTCCGCAGTCATATGACTTGGTTAATTTAACAGGATGACATGGTTTATGTGTCAGTTAAAAATGACTCCAAGCCAGAATTTATATGAATGCATAAATAATGCCGTAACGTGTTTAAATAATTAAAGCATATGATCAATGTGCTCGAGGCAATGTGACTTATCTGTGTAATCGATTACAAGCTGCTGCCCAGTACAGAGATGTTCTAATCTCAGTGGGACATAATAATCAGGATAGGGCATTACTGAGTGAAACCCAGTTCAGGGCGTAGAATTCTCTGTAAATTTGGTTTGATGTCCAGAAACATTTTTGCTGTAATGCCAAGCTCTGTGACCGATCTCCAATTTGGTATATTTGTAATTTCTAACAACATTCTGGTTCATATTTCAACGATAGGCCTCTGGGGCAGTCCATAGCCTTCAAGATCTGTATGTTAGAAAGGGATTACTTTCATTCCAGAAGTTTAAAGAGTGTTATTCTCTCATCCACTACGCACTTGGGTTTACCTTGGGGCATCCTCTAATTGATTGGTATCTATGGGGTCAGATCAGTCTCAATAATTGCAAATGCACACAGAGAGACTTACAAATGCAAACACAACGATTCACAAATGCACACAGAAGGATTCACAGATATGTTCGATTTACAAGAAGACCATCATACACTCGTGGTTCTCTCCTGATCGATGAGGCAATGGCTGAGTCATCGTCGGGGTGTTGCTCTCATAGAAAGATCATTCGCTGTGGTAGGTTGTGCTCAACAATGTTTACGTGACACGCTCAGTAAAAAGTATTAATCATTATCATTTTACTTTTTCCCAGCTTTACCAAACTATGACCCCAAAACCGAGGTACGTACCGAACGGTGGATTTTGTGTGCTCGCTCACCCCGACGCGACACCACAGCTTGAAAATATAAGAAGAAAATATGTGGAAACGTTGCTGCACACCCCACTGGCCACCGACAGAGATTACATAACACCCCGCCCCTTTTTTACCAACACAAGAATCATATGATTCCTCCAAAGAAACAACCGTAAAACACATCTACGGAAGGTCATTACGCAATTCACAAGCCAATTATTGAACCTTGCCTTGGTTTACATCTGCAGGACTACACAGGTAAATACAGACCCCAGAGGGTCCCAACAGAGGCTTGTCAACACCAGCCAAAACACGGAGAGCCTTCATCACAACACACGACCTGACATCGTTGGACCTTGAATTGTTGTTCAGCCGTCAGCATCGGTGTGTATCATGGCTTCTTCTGAGGTCAACCACCCCTCTGTTTGGGTTCTGTCGTCCTCCTATGTTCTTTCTAAGGACGTCTGATAAGGCGGTGGCAGTCGTTGACCTCTTCACCCCTCCCCTCGGTTACAGCTAACACGCCTATGACTCAGCCAATGAGTGGGGACCATTCGGCTGCAGCAGGACAGCCCACCTGCTTCTCGGTTTTCACAGACGAACTGTACTGTCAATACAAATGTGCGGAAAGATTCTCCCAATGTAGACGCTGACGGCACCGCCATTGTACTTGCTGAATACCATAGAAATATTATAAAAAAAGAAGAGTTTTGAACAGTTTGCTGTAGTCATTTGACTAGTTCAAAAGAATTTGGTGATTGTCGTACATTTTTAATGGTTACAATTGTCACGGAAATGATGTCATCCCACTCTGACAGCGACGGACAAGACACAAATCTCTTACAGTGTTGTCACACTTTTAACGCTAAAGCTGCGTTCACACCAAAAGCGTTGCGAACGCTTTACTTGCAACGCTTTACTCGCAACGCTTCACTCGCAACGCTTCACTCGCGTGACTATTTGTGGTTGATTTGCGTCATTCACTTCATTCGCGCCTTAGAGGGGGCGTGGCTTATCTCCGTGGCTTTACAGTTATCATTTCCGCCATCCACCACGGAAGAAATAACCGCTAGTTCTGCTTTATACTTGTTGTGGACATCCCACAAACGTCGGAACATCAAACGCCCTCGCGTTTGGGTTCATAACATCACCCGCGGGCTCACACAGCTCGGTGACTTTGACCGACTGCGTCTGGATGACTGCCCCTTCCAGCGCTACTAGAGCAGCAGCAGCCAGTTGGATTCACCGACGGCACGACATCAGTGATGAAAAAATTCGCAACCATTCGCGTCTGTGCATTTTACTTTGCACGGGATCAACTCGCAGCGCTTTTGGTGTGAACGCAGCATAAGAGTAAGATACAGGACAAGGGTCAGGTTGAAATGTGTCCCCCTGATGGGAAGCTGCTCTCTCTCTTTAAACCTTGGATATAGGTCACCCCCCTCTTTGTAAAGTCCATCGGCCTTCTGGTCATGATTTCATTGTACTTGATCACAGGAAATTTCCCTCACACAGCAACACGTCAGTGGGACTGTTGAGTACGTCACACATGTTGCCCCGCCGCAGAGTCACAGAACCGATTCCACAGTTGATTTGAGACGCGGCCGAGGTCTTGAGGGACTCCGCCGTGGATGTGGGATGCATGAGTGACGCGCGGTGAGTCTGCGACTCTCCGCAAGTCGATTCATGCGAAGGTTTTTGTCCAAAAGCAGCCATCTCCCTGTATATGGGTCCATCCCTTGTTGTTGCCTTTTTGCCCCAGTGTGACAATAACATCACGATAGAGACAGTGATTACGCAACTGTTTTGACCCTGAGAAGAGCAGCGTGGTCTTTTGGGTGCACGGTGACATGAGACATTTAATAACGCCCAACACGGATACAGTTTCCACTCTCTTTTCTTTCCCTCTGCGGCAGATTTTCTTATCTTTTACTTTGCTGTTTGCTTTTTAAGTGCTGATTAAAAAAAATGACACACAGTGCAGTGCATTTAAGGTTGTACAAATATAGACATTTGATGACACAGAAAAGACCTAACTTATCCTTTTGCATGGCCTTCACACTTTTACAGCGCGATACAGAATTGTTTGTTCTGCACCTAGTCGCCACAACAAACCTACCTAACGTGTATATTAAATATTGATCCTATGACACAGCATATGTGTAAAAGAAAAGAGAGATATTTCCACACACAGCACTGAAGACATGCATTAGTACATCAAACACACATTGCTTCCTGCACGCCTACTTTTCTTTGTTTGTTACAATGTATCACTTACATATGCCCCAGCTGATTTCAGTGAGTGTTACTGCACAGCCGAAGGTCACTGATTACACAGTTCAACACACACACTTACACTAGATGAATTGTAGCAGCCCTAATTTAACAGGCCAGGCTATCTTCACGTTCAAATCCTTGTGAGTTTAACCAAAGTGTGGTCATCCAAAGAGATAAAACATGTTTGATGTACTGATAAAAGACAGAAGAAGCACACCTGTATAGATGCATTGCTTACTTACATGAATGTCAGACTTTGACACCTGTAGCAGTAAAAAATGGACATAGGACTTTACGTAAAGTTATAATTGCTTGGTCTCCTGGTATCATTAGTGCAATAAAACACATGTTACGTAACACTGAAGTGCTTACATTTATTACTGAGTGCCAAATACCACCATTTTAACAACGGAGTAATAACTTAAATAATAAAATAATAAATGCTTATTAAAATGTTTATTATTTTGTTTGTCAAAACAAATGCGACTGAACGTCATCATAAAAAAAAAAAGATCTGAAATGAACAGCGTTTATGTTTGTTGATTTAAGAAATGAAGGTAAATTAATTGATATCTTTTTTTTATTTTTTAAATGAGGTCACAAAATCGTTGGCGTAAGATAATTCTGCATGTACATTTTATGGGAAAGGCAAAAATGTCATAACTCGTTTAAACTTGTTTAAATTAGATAATTAACTTAATTGAGTAAAGAAATCTATGCGGATCTATGGCAGATCTTTGATCTTGGGTGAAAAACATGAACAAAAAGTGTGCTCTTTAGATATTTTTTAAGTAGTAAGGGTAATATGTTTTACATAACCTGCAGATGGCTTATCTCAATAAAGATAGCCCTGGGAAAACAACCATCTAACCAAAGGCTGGATACAAATAAAAGGTTGGGTTTCTACATTGACAGTGATTATGGCATGGCGCATTTATGGTGAAAGATTCAGAAGACTTAATCTTCGGCTTACTCGTGAGTACCGTACGAGTGCCAAACCAATGACCCACTAATAATGTTGGTTTGTAGGTGTACACACAGTCATGTGTGTGGTCAGAGTTATGTAACAGACAGACATGACCTGTGTGTCCATTCCGAGGGTCGTTATCAGCTGTGTTGCTTCCAGCTGTGATCAGATGAAGCAATGTAGGTGAGCGAGGAAGCCAAAGCTGGGAAGCAACCTAATGGAGATCTAGAACGTGTCTTACTAGGGAATAAATACGTATATACAGTACTGCAATAAACTGTAATAAAAGAAAATAGTCATGGACATAATCGGAACTTAACAATATAAGACTATGTCATCAGCATAGAGATGTAAGCTTCTGGTGCCTCAGTGTGACACAAAGAGTTTTATGTAGAAGGTGAAATGAAATGGACCCAGGATAGATCCTTGGGGAACTCCAGTTGCTCAGTTTTTTCCTATTGTTATTGTTTTTGGCTATGATGTCAGAGAAGAAGGACTGCCTTGCATTTCTAAGTGCCAAATTATAATTGCGAAGTCTCTCTCTATAGACACCACAGGGAACCTGGAGATTAGTTTTCCGACTATTCTGACCAGCGTGGCACTCCTCCAAGGGGATCTTTTCTTACCAGAGACCACCTTCTCTTTAGTCGGTGCAATGGCATCAATAACATTTTTTACTTTAGAATTGAAGCCGTCCACAAGCTCAATCTGTCCTTGTTGGACTTTCGCTCTGTCTGTCAGTTGTTGACTGTCCGTTCACTCCACCTGCATGTATGTCTTTTGTTGTTGTTTACCTGTCTGTGGTTATATATTTAATTTACTCTGTATGCTTTCATGTTTTGTGTCTCTGACATGGATGTTTTTATTCTGTCCATTTTAACATAGTTCTCCCTTGTTTTATTTTTGCTTGTTTGTACATTGTATATGTAATCTTATGTTTTTAGGTTTGTTTCATAACATCTGCCTCTTGGGACTACAGATGAAAAATAGCCTCTTGGCTAACTCTGGCACATTTACAGACATGTTTATATTAATGTGCACTGTCCCTAATAAACACATAAACAAGAGTGGGCTGGTGTTTACGGAATAAACAGTTCACTGGTGTTTTCAGTGATGCAACGCTTTGTCGCAACCTCGGTTTGGACATTTGTGTGCAGGGAGATTGCACTAAAAAACCCACAGAAATGATCGGATGGTGCAACATCCGTCACAGCAACCTTGGAAATGTTCAGACCTTTGGTGAGGGTTAGGTCTAGAGTGTGACCCTTGTGGCTGCTGGGACCTGTTTCATGCTGAGTCAGATCATAGTTATCAAGGACACCCCATATAAACACATGTCATTATATCTCTTGACACACACTATTTTCAGCTTTTCATTATTTAATTTGGGGCCTGTCTGCATGTCACATGAGCGGAAATTGAGTTTTTTAGTCACAAGGATGACATTTTATTTTCTTCATACAGCTTATAATCAAATACAAATCTCCCAATCAAGTCTTAGGAACAATTATATATATATATATATATATATATATATATATATACATCCTGCATTGCTGGCTCCCTGCCATGAACTCTGGTTTTTTTTAATAGGAAGTTGGATGTCTGTACCTCTGCTGAGTGTGTGTGTGTTACAGACAACCACCAGATGGCGTGAGATATTAATGCAGACTTTTATCTTGGTTTACAATGACAAATTGTCAACAATAAAAGACACACAAGCAGAACGTATTGGATACAGTGTGTCTCATTAATGCAAAGCACGAGCAGCCAGGTATGAACGTCACTCATTTTCATCATCTCTCTTGTCCATTTTTAGGAGGTGTGGTCCCTGCAGAAGCGCGGGAACGTCTTCTGAGAGGCAACAGGTTGTAGTTAATGATGTCATCGCGCTCGGTGAACTCCTCTTCTTCTATGGTGGACAAAGTTCTGCCTTCAGATCTGCTTCTCCGTCTCTTCCCGGACGTTCTCTGCAAAAACGGGATGATCACAACCCAGCTATCTGGGCCCAAACGTGTGCACATGAAATGCTACATGATTATATATTTATAATTGTTTAACAACAATTCCAAAGCAATATTCTTCTTGTGTGTCTTTCTCTCTCTTTATTTGTTCTTGTTTCCCCGTCTCTTTGTGTGGGGTTCTGCATTTTTTGTGACAGAATAAAAGAAGAAACAAAAGGGAGCAACATATGATGTAACCACAAACCGGGCAAGAGAGGGATGGAAACAAGGAAGAAGGAGGTGAAAGAGAAAAAAGGGGAGCACTTCCACCACATCTCCTCTTTCAAACTCCACAAACTCCGCTCTCCTCCACCTTCAACGTCTCTTGTCTGGCTCCTTCTCTTCCTTCCTCTTTTTCTTTGTGTCCTATTCTTTCTCTTTCCTCTCCTCCTCTCTTTTCATCCTCTGCTTCTCCCTCTTCTCTTGACTCCATCTCAGTAACTGCTGACCTCATAGTTTTCGTGTCGTCTAAGCGAGGTCACATTCTTTCAAACGTACACAAAGTGGGTTAAATATGATGTGAGCCTTTCTACTGTACTGTGATATTGAATGCAGCCATATAATCCTTTTGGAATACATGAGGATTGCCTGTTTCACCTGATATTTAAATAAGAAAGACTGCTCCTATAGAGGCGTACACTGAGTCAATAGGGAGTAATTACTTTGTTATATCAGTTTATATTATACTTAAAGCATATGTAATTGTAGCCTATAATCAAATAGTTGATCTGGTTTTCTTTTCCACATGTTTGAAAAAAATGAAATCAACATAATTTGGCCTTCTTTTTAAAATGTGTGTGATCACAGTTGTGTGATCACACACATTTAGGACTTAACACTCGCAAATAAACAATAAATGCGTATCCAATATTTGTATTGCAGGTGCACCGGAGTACTTTACTGTAATCCAAGTCACAGAAGTAAAAAACAGAAGCGCCCTCCAAAGTATTAATGTGTACTTATAGATTTTTATTGTATGGTTATTACTGATGGATTCAGGAAGTAAGTGGAGCTGAATTGCACTCTTTTTTACGCTGCTGGGCAGTTATAATGTGTAAAAATACATCGTATTTTATTTGTCGATCAAATGTGTTGCACACAAGATTTAAATCTGCAGAGTAACTAAAGTTAAACCAGTAAAACCTACAATATCTCCCTCTGAAAGGAAGCGGAGTACAAGTACAAGAACCTAGGAACCTAGTGTTTGTGTACTACATGCTACCGCTTCCTGTGAACGTGACAACGCAGTCGTTTCAGCGTGATGCTTCTTACTTTGCTGTCCATTCACAGCAGGACCATGTGCTACCCCCCCGTCTCGTCGCAGGCGGACATGGCACAGCCTCACAGACGTGCACCGGCATTCTCCATTCACTGCACGCTGGCCAACGCAAAAACTGCCAAGTAGCCAAGTGCACAAGAAAAGAGCCCTGTTGTCTTTTCGTTGTTTTTTTCTTTCTCTCCTCCCTTCACCCGTCTTTGATTTGTAAATTCCCTCCGTTTCAGTGCAACAACTTCCCGGCTTGTATCTTACGGCCATCAAACATTTACATGAGAAAGTTGACAAAGGCTGCCACAGCGGAGGAGGCCTCGCAACAAAGAGGCCCATTTATAGAGTACAGTGAGAGGGAGAGCCACGGGGAGGGAGGGTAGGAGGAGAAGCTGGGAGGAGAGTTGAATTAATGAATTAAAAATGTCGTGAAAACAGCGGCCGTCTGAAGACTTTTGGGTTTATATAGAGAGGCGTGCATGGCGGGGGGGTCGTGGGGGTCCTGGAGGAGTGGACAGCGCAGGCTTCTTTAATTTCTCTCTGTCCGGGACACACAGGGCTTCCAGCTTCACACGCAGGAAGAAGAGCAAACTCGTCCGGTTACATAATGACCCAGTAACAAAGTGAGCCAGAACCGGTACCGCCAGCACCAGCTGGTGCTGGGAGACACCGACTCGCCGCCGGTTCATCCTCATCTCTCCCGGAGGGGGTGGGGTGTGGGGGGGGGGGGACGGCCTCTCCTGAGATTTTTCATGTTTTTTTTTTACATTTTTTTCATTTCTATTTCTGTGAGTGTACAGGATGACGACGACGTAGAGGTGCACGCGAGAGGGAAAACCAACAATGTGACGTCAAAGTGAGAGGTGATGTAAAGAACGCGCTCGGGCTGTCGGCGGGTGGGCGTCGGTCAAAAAACGTGAACTTTCTCCTCTTGCTTTCAATCTTTTTTTTCCCCTTCGAGACAGATCGAATACCGGACAGTGAAACTAATCCAATCTTCCAAGTTTCCAATCTGCGGTCCAAGTGAACGCAACAGAAAGGTAAGACACACACACACACACACACACACACACACACACACACACACAAAATAAGTCGCTTTCCTTCTTCTTATCAAGATACCAAAGGAACGTTTGATTAAAAGCAATAATGTGTGTGTGTGTGTGTATAGTGTCATCCCTGTAATATTTCTAAAAGTACAGTACTGTGTGTCTGTCTTATCTTTTCTTTCTTTTACTGTTACTTATTGTTACTTTTCCTACGACGCGGCACTTTTTCTTGAGGTCCTTATCTTATTAATAGTTCTCCTAAAAGTGTTTTAGGATTATCAGAGGAAACCTTCAAACAGGTGCTCTGTCCCTGTGGTGTTTATGGCGCGTAGGGATATTGAAAGTGTGACAATATGTCTGACTGCTATCAAATCACTAGCATCAGTGGCAAGAAAATACCATAAAATACTACAATATTTAGTACCGCAGTGGGATAAATGAAACGTTTAGCTGGGTCTCCGCATCCTGAGCCATGCCCTCCCAGCACATTAATAAACACGGTCGCTATGACAATAACAAAACAGAAACTCGTCGTACGGGACTCGTACAGGTGCGATGGCGCTTGTGACCGCGGAGGACGAAGGTACAAGTCGTTCGGTGGCCCGGCAGCTGCTCTCTGTTGTTTAATCGGCCTCGTAACTCCTCAGCTGCTCATCCTGGACCTGAGGAAGTGGAGGCAAAGGGTTACGATTTATGTTTTCTCGATGGAGACAAATGTCTGATCACCGTGGCGACCGATTGCTTTTACTTCCTGTCGGAAGCACGCGAAGGTAAATTATGTCAACGTGGAATACGCGCAGAGTATATAAGCCCCCAATGTATTTAAGAGAATTAAGTTTCAGCTGCACTTTACACGAGAAGTTGAAAACTAAAATAAGTATGAGATGCTTTTCGGGGGGGGGGGGGGGGGGGGGGGATGTTAAGGTGTTAGTACGCTCCTTTCCCAAGCAGCATCTGGCCAGGTGTGCGGAGGTGAGCTTAAGCGGGGTTTCGACTCTCAAAGCTCTATTTCTAATTTATTACACCATTTCGTCACTTTTTATATGCAATGCCATTAGTGTGACAACTGAAATCCGTGCCCCGTTATCCCCAATATGATTATTGCATCATGCCCTTTTGGGTGCAGTTCAGAAGCGTTATAAATGTTGATCTATCCGTCCTCTAGATAGGGATTTTTTTTGTTGATTTGAGTTTAAATTAAAGGCTCTCCAGTGTAAACTGTGACTCTGCAAATGTGGTGATTTTTGAATTTTTCGGAAACAATAAAATGTTCATTTAAGGGTTGTGAAAATTCTTCTACTTTTTAATAAATGAACTATTGGAAAAACTCATTGGATTATCTGAAAATGCCTTTTCTTTTTGTAGATTCGTGGTTTTCACACGTTTAGGTCTCACCTACCTGATAAATAATGTTTCTATATTGACCTTGACCAACAATTTTTTGTTTTATGTCTTTTAACTTCACATCTGCACTGGAGGTCTGAACGTGGCCGGGCTGTGTGGAGTAACATTGTGAGCAATATTATATAACTGGGTAAAAAGTTTCATTCATATTTATAAATCAGCTTCCGGATCCACAAAGCAAACATTTTACTGATTGTTTGTGGCAGCTGCATAATGTTAAAAACATCAGCGTTGTCACCATGGAAACACAGAGCTAACCTATACCAGTGCAACACATGCGCTTACACGTCGACGTGTCCCCAGTTTATGAGAACTGACTAGAACTAATCGGAGCCGCCGCGTAATACTTAATCCTAATGACCCGGAAGCGAGAAGACAAAACCGGAAATGGAACAAAACAAAACAAAACAAAAGCTAGAAGAAGCGTCTCTCGCTTAATGAGCCGGAGTCTGACGTCACTCAGCGGCTCATTTTGTGCGTTTTCGGCTCCCCGGGGACGTGGTGGCGTGAACGTCTTGCGATGCCCTTTTTGGGCTCGGCCCCGTGTTGATGTTCAGGCCGCTCTTCTCAGTGCGGTGCAGAGGCGTCTTCGGCGTGGCCGGCGGTCAGAGAGCCATTCAGCCCGCGTTGCATTGAGTCTTTTCAGCGCAGTGTACCGGCTGCTCGGGGTTCTTTATGGCCGTGGGCACTGGACAGGGGCACTGAGTGGAAGGGATTACTCGCTCCTCTGGAATACTAATGACCGCCTTTTGTCACCGATCTGTTTCCTTCCACCTTCACTCCACATACCCCTTCCTCTCTCTCCCACACCATCCATTTCCCTCCCTCTTCCCCTTTCACTCCCTTTGTCACCCGATGCTCAATTCTCTCTCAAAACCAATTATTCTCTCCCTTCTTCCCCCTCACAATGTCAAGCACCGCATACTCACACACACACACACACACACACACACACACACACACGATCAAACGCAGTCAGCACACACACACGAAAACTTTAACCCTCCGTACCGCTCTCTTCTACCCGTCTAACTTGCTCTCTCTCTCTCTCTCTCTCTCTCTCTCTCTCTCTCTCTTTCACTCACTCGCTCACCCAGTGGTATTTTTCAATGGTGCCTTTTGTCCCTTTCATCTCCTCGAAAACAAAGGATTCTTGTGCGCACAGGACAGAGGGAAGGAGAGGGATGGAGAGGAAGAGATCCTAACCTTGAGTGTGGAAAAAGTCATTTCACAAGAGAGGGAGTCCTTATTGCTGTCAGCGAAACTGATACACTTCCCAAAATATTGTTTGGCCTCTTCAAATATTGATACAAGTTTATTTGTGTAAAGAGTGATGACTGTAAATACGGTGAACCGATAAGGGTGGTGATGGTTCTGGATTTTTCTTTTTCACAAATAAAGGCAGAAAAGAACAAAACCAACAATGATTTTCTGCTAAATTGAACAAAGACTTCCTTCACTTAAAACTTTGCACTTAGTGAAATGTTACCCTATCCCGATGGACCTGTAGTTTCCCGCGCACACCTTTTTAAATGAAACTACCTTTCTTTAACTTTTTAAAAACCAACAAAGAAGCCGTGCTCATCAACACTTCAACTAGATCTCATCCCTAGGTGTCAGCCTTTTGCGTTGTATCTTGAAGACGAAGGTTCGCTCATTGTTTGCCGTAAGCAGCAAAACTAATTTGGCCTACGTCCGCCAGGCGTTCCAGTTGTACACTTTGAAGTGATTCAACGCCCTGGCTTTGAGACCAGGCTGAATATTTTTCATAGAAACAATGGATCAAAGAACAATGTATAATGTGAGAAGAGTCTCTCCATGTATCCACAGAAAATGATCTCGTAATCTAATAATTAGACTCTGCAGTTCATCCAAACAGCGGGCAGACAAAGTTACCGACAAGTTGGTTAGCATAATGGAGCTAGCATGGTGGACCTTCTTTCATCAAGTGGCCAGAAACAAGACTCAAAAGAAATGTTAATTTTGCTCGTTGTCCGCTGAATGTGTAAATTGGCAACACGTTTGCCACTTTTATGTCACTGCTGTGTTTACATCTTGTTGTGCTGCCCCCAAGTGGCCAAAAAGATCTGTTAATACGAGGTGGATTTACGTTCTATTTGCTAGAACAATGGTATTGTATTGTGCTCCAACTCTTCAAAAGGTCTATATGTTCAATACGCGCGTGTGTGTTTACTGTGTGTGTAGGCAGGAGCTACGCAGGGTTCAGAGTTCAGCTGGAGATGAACACCGCCAATCACATGGGTCTCCTCTTGACCCCGCCTCCCTCTCCCCTCTCCCCCTCCACATGTTAGTATTCAGAGCATAGACATCAACACAGATCTCTATTCATTCACTCAGTGTGAGCTCCGGCACGGAGAGGGGAGAGAGAGACGGGTCAGAAAGGACAGAGCGTATCAGATTGTCGTGTTTCTTTGGCTTTTGTTTGTGTTGTTTTGTTTTAGGTTTTGTCGTATTCGCTCCGGAAAGCCCAGGCAGTTTGAGACAAAAGGGCCATTTGGTGAACAGTGAGTGTGAGCCAGAGAGAAGGAAAGAAAAAGAAGGATACGGAGAAACTGCAGCCCAGATGAGGGTAAAACTGTTAAGTGTGGACAGGGCACAACCCATAGAGTGAGAATAAGTGTCCAAGGCACCCAAGGGTGGGCTGGGGGCCTTCTCATTCTGTCAATATACTGCTGACACTTTGAGACCAACAAACACTTATGTACAGATCCATCCCATCCCATTACATCACCATAGTTTCACATAGAGGCATTCACTCGACAGTTGTTGAGTAATGAGTGCTGCTGTCATACAAGTATACATCCATTTAACATAAATGTGTTTCCCAATGTATTTGGACACCAAAACATTACATGCATGTTTCATTAATGAACATCGAATTCCAAAACACATGCTTAAATATGCTGCTGTGGCTATTCAAGGAAAAGTCTTTGAAAAGGGGCAAGAGAATCACCAACGTAGGTCATGAGGGGTTTCTTACCCTAACCTCTCAAAAGCTTGATCTGACTCTTATGCAAGTCTCAATGTCTCATCTGCTGCACATTATGCACAAGTGAAGTCTCTCAGAACTGTCGACGAAATGAAGGGTTGAACCTGTGTCTGAAAACAGCTTTCAGCCAAATAGAAGATGTTTGTCCATCATCGTCCTTGATTCGAATCGAAAGAGTCTTTTCTTAATCTTTGTCCTGTGGAATAACAGTCAGTTGGTGTCTCCTCATCTCAATTCAGTAGCCCTCTTGTGCAACCGACACGTGAAGGAGCCTGCACTGTCGCGCTTTTAATGTGAAAGAGCAGCTGTGCCTTCATGCTGAAAGGAGGCTTTTATTTTGACAAGGCCAGCTGCCTCCATTGAAAGGAGAAGGGGGGCTTGAATGGACCACCGTGGATCGCCACAACACTGTTCAGTTGAAAAATGTGCTTCTAATCCCCTTCCTCTTCTTCTCTCTTCTTCGTCATCTCCCTCTCTCCCCAAATGTTCCACTTTTTCTCATTCATTTGCTTTTCGTGTGCTCTCTCTTTTCTCCTTTTTCACACATCCTGCATCTTTTCATTGGGTCTCACCTGCTGTTCACTTGATCTTACTGCCCATGCAACCTATGCCCTTTTCTTCTCGCCATCTCACCTCTCGATCTTTTAATAAGCACCCTCTTCACACACTTTTCTTCTCCTCTTCACCTCCTGTTGTCTCCCTCTCCAACCCCCTGTAGCACCGGCCATGACCTCAGCCACTCCCCCGTCCTCTGAAGGCTGCTCTCCTCAGAAAGTATGCCACTCCCAGACGCAGACGGACATCACCAAGCCCCTGCTGGGCTCCCCAGGAGGGACCGGAGGTGCTGGAGGAGGAACCGGACCCGGAGGGCCCAGCGCTCTGCGGAGGAGGCGCCGCGTCCTCTCGAAAGACGGGAGAAGTAACGTACGCATCGAGCACGTAAGCGGGCGAGGGGCTCTGTACCTCCGCGACCTCTGGACGACCTTCCTGGACATGCAGTGGCGCTACAAGTTCTTCCTCTTCTCCGCCACCTTCGCTGGGACCTGGTTCGCGTTCGGGGTGCTTTGGTACCTGGTTGCATTGGTGCATGGAGACCTCCAGGGTAAGGAAGACGGAGGGAGGAGGATGGAGCTTTGTCTTTTTCCATGTCGTCTGGCTGCGGAAGCACAAGACCTTTTTGTGCAATAGTTAACAAGAAAGACACAAAGTCTTACATTGCAGAGAGAGCGTGAGAACGATCGGGCAGAACATCGAGAGGGAACAAAATGTTCTTTGATAATTTGTTTACAACCCCCTTAACCTTAGATCCTCTATTCTTCCTCTCTTCCTCAAGAGTTTGACCCCCCCTCCAACCATACTCCGTGTGTAATGGAGGTGAAGACCTTGACGGGAGCCTTCCTCTTCTCTCTGGAGTCTCAGACCACAATTGGATACGGTTTCCGGTGCATCACCGAGGAGTGTCCTGGCGCCATCATGCTGCTCATCTTTCAGCTGGTCATCACCATGGTGATGGAGATCTTCATCACCGGCACTTTCCTTGCGAAGGTAGTCACCCAAAACATGTGTGTTCTTCCTTTACACTGTGTTTGTTGGGACGTCACAGTGCATTGGTTGGTTCCTCAAACCCCCTCAACCTATCATGTCCTTCCTTTAACCATCCGGTATCTCCACAGCTGTCAGCAATAGATCTCTAGATTAACGGTTATGCTTACAGATTGTCACGACGCGGATTATAACTACTCTTATCTGTCAAAAGCAAGGTTATCTCCTTGCTTATCTTGAACAGAGAAAGAGGAAATCAGAGGCCCCCATAGTTGAGAACCAACGGTTATATGTGGAGTTTTTACAGGAACCGTTATATAAACGTATGTCTACCAACTGCAACATGTTTCCCTCTTCTTGTAGGTCGCCCGTCCCAAGAAGAGAGGCGAGACAGTGAAGTTTAGTCAACACGCTGTTGTTTCAAATCACGAGGGTCGGCCCTGCCTCATGATCCGAGTGGCCAACATGCGCAAAAGCCTGCTGTTGGGATGCCAGGTACGCAAGTCGGGTATGATCCATCCATGTTGACGTTTTATGCCTCTCATCAGAAGAAATTACAACCGGAGATGCCTAATGTTTTGATGTTTTGATGCGCCTGATGTCCTGTCTGTCTGTCTCGTATCTTTGTAAATGCCTTTACTATTGATTCCATCTGCTCTGCACAGCATTTGTTTGGATGCATACGCATGGATGCATGAACCCTCTGACATACAGTCCTACCTGGAAACCCATGCAGTGAAGGAAATGATTAGAAAAGCTTCCATGGGAACCACAAGCCCTTTAGAGGGGTTTCTATAATGCCATGCTCCAGGGCACATAGTGAATGAAGATATTGGCCGGTGCAGGTATTAAACCTGGGGCCTTTTGGTTACAGGATGCCTTCTGCAACTTCTTGGCTACATTTATTGACTCCGTCTTGGCTCCCAGGTGACGGGGAAGTTGCTTCAGACGTCGCTGACCAAGGAGGGCGAGACGGTGCGGCTGGACCAGCGCAATGTGCCTTTCCAGGTGGACACGTCCAGCGACAGCCCCTTCCTCATCATCCCCCTGACTTTCTACCACACCATCGACGAGAACAGCCCCCTCAGGGCCTGGGCGGCGAAAGGTAGGCCATGGCTCTACGATGCGGCAGGTCTGATACAGAGACTGTTTTTAAAAAGTGGGCGTAGTAGTCTCTGTGACGTCACCCATAGGTTTGTGAAGCTCAAAGTGGGCGACTCCATCTCTGCCACCATCTCGGTGACGACACAGCATAATTCTAAAAAGTAGTGGATCTTTGGTGGAGCTGAGGTGGGCTGGGATGACGAACCTATTTAAAGCAGCCACGCCCTTAAATAGATCTAACTTGAAGTCCTAACATAATTTAAGTGTTGTATAAGTTGTATAAAAAAACCATCTCCCACATAGTTGTCATGAACAGGGATATTAACCAACTACGTTATTTAGGTTGTAAAGTTGGGCACCCTAACATGGGGGTCTATGAGGATTAACTCACTTTTGAAGCCGGCCTCAAGTGGCCATTTGAAGAACTGCAGTTTCTGGCACAGGAGATTGCTGAAAAAATTTCTCTTTAACACAATTCGCAGTGATGAGATTTTAAATAGTTGTAAGTGAAAAAACAACGTGCAGTAGTCAAAGAAAATTACAAAGTAATTCACTACCAGCAAGCATAAATCGGCAAAAAAGGCATTATATGTTTTATTAAATGCCTTAATTTGAAAAAAAATACTTTCACGTGTCTCTTGAGAATAACTGTACGTACATTAAATATGTATGTGCACGTAGGTGTATTGGTATTTACGGTCATGTGCTGCGTGCTCGGCTGCCTCTGACTGTCCAGAGTTGGGCTGCTTTGGCACCGGAGGAGAAGGTTTCTTTGGCTGGAATGTGTGTGAGAGAGACCGGCAGAGACACCGCTCATTAGAGCACAATGCTGTACAGTCCGGGGTGCTGACACGAAGCCTGCACAGATCCACTTACAGCAGCACAGACCTCTCAGCACTGGAATCCACAAAGGCATCAGTGCTGACGGACTCTGATCGCGGCGTTATTTACACTCTCGCCGCTCATTTACCGTAGACTTCTTATCTCCTCGGCTTCACTTGACACACTTGATGTTGTATGATCCTTTCCTTATGTCCTCTATACCTCTTTGCTCTGTCATTTAACTCCCCTTACGGTTTTGTCTTAGTCATCATTACCTCCCCTTCAGAGGTAATTTCAACTGGAGCCATATTTAAGGGATTAAGTTACACATAATACTGTGCGTGTACCACAGTAATCCCTGCTCTAAATGCCTGCTGTAACAGTAGTCAGTGTTGTTTCCGGGGTGTTCAGGTTGCATTCATCCAGGCTTTAAAGGCACCCATGACATTAAAAGTGCCATAAAAGCTAATAGCAAAAAAGTGGCATAAAAGCCAATAGCAAATTTCTTTTGGCCTATGCTGACTTTGATTTTGCAGATGTATGAACCACTTATTGAAGCCAATGTGCTGTATGTAGCCTACAGACCACACTGCTGGCACTGCTGAATTCTTGTGCCACTTTACGCTCAGTAACAAGCACTTGAAAGACCTTTGAGATTGAAGATCTGTGTCAGAGACAACGATTCTCTAGTTGGCTCTCACGACCAAAGACATCATTTATGTCTTTCTTATTTCTTAGAAATGGTAACAAATGGTAACTTAAATGTGACGTGGAGACCTTTTTGTTTCCCTGCTTCAGTCAAAACCTGGTAAAAAAATGTACTTTTTATATAACTCACATGTTTAATTAAATCATGTTGGGGCTTAAAGTGTAGCTGCAGGTGAATGTGCTGTTTCAATGCTCCCCAAGATTCAGCACATGATAACTAGGGTTAGATCGTGGATGAATGGGCGGCTGTCTCTTACGGACATTTTTAAAAAGACTTCCATGATAATACTCATGACCGAGCACGCTTTTGTGCTCACTGGTTCCTTGAATGGAGCTTCAAAGCGTCCTGCAAAGCCTGCTTTATTCTTTCAACATGAACTACATTTAAGGGATCTTCAGCAGGAAAGAACATTGAACACTTCCAGGGCAACAGAGTGTGAATCTTTAAGCCATTATGTGACTATGAGTCACTGGATCAGGAGGGCAGGACGCTGTGGAGACGGTCTATAGGAGAGGCGTCATGGCCGTCCGAACCACTGAGCTGGAATATCAGCACATTCCTCTTAACCATATCTACACACTGCACCGAACTCTGAAACTTTGTGGATGGACTCAAATGCTAACATGCTAACATGCTAACATGCTGATGTTGAGCAGGTATAATGTTGACTATGTTTAACATCTAAGCTTCTCATTTTAGCATGCTTACATGTACTTAGTGTCTAAAAAACACACAGCTGACGCTGATGGAAGTGTCATCGGCGTTGCAGTTATATATATATATATATATATATATATATATATATATATATATATATATATATATATATATATATACGCATTAGGACAAATCAAAATTTTGACATAATATTGCCGTCACATGAAAAGTAAAGATCACAGAAGTTATTCATCCTGAGAGGGAACCATGAACGCCTGCGCCCTATTTCAAGTTAAGCCATGACACAGCAGCAGCAGCCGCCATGCAGCATGCAGCATGCAGCATGCAGCATGCAGCATGCAGCTGGTGAAGATCCCTCCACAAATGCAGTTGGAGCCCTTTTGCGCCGCCCAATAAACAGAATCCCTCCACCAAGTTTGTCGCAGGGAGTATGCGAGCGGTTGCGAAACCTGGTGTTTTTTGCCCGGTGGGAGCGGTTCTGGGTCTGGGTTAGGGTAAGGACTGTTTAGACAGATGACAGATGACGGCCTGTTGACGCAGGTGTGTGTTTGTTTGAGTGCATGAGCCTTCCAGTGTGTCCTTTGTGTTATTGGGGTTTGTGTGTCGATGAATGAGAAGTATATTCTTTTTATTAATTCTTTTTTTTAAAATATATATATATATATATGAGACATTTATGATTGGAACATAAATGTCCAACAGGTGGCAGTTTTTACTTTGTGTGTGTGTGTGTGTGTGTGTGTTTAACTTGTGTGTGAGATCCGGTCAAGTGTTTTTGGAATCAGTCAGTATGTGGGGAGTTTTTTTGTTTTGGAAATTTCAGGATGTGTGTGTGTGTGTGTGTGTGTGTGTGTCTTTCCTTTGACACATACATGCCTGTCTTTAACTGAATGAATGAACATGTGACCCGGGCTTGCATTCTTGAAAATCCACTGGGATTTGACCTAAAATCACATCATTGACAATGAGTTGAGACAACTAGCAGAGCTCCATTCAGGCCTAATCATGTGTGTCGAGACACTGCTACTTAATATTGCTGCTTTACACACACGTATATAAAACAGACCATATACCTGCAATGGGTAGTTAACGTTTCTACAGTTCCACTTTAGCTCTACGATGCTCTTTAGCTTATTTGAGCTCATTTTCATGGCTTCTGCCCAGCAACTGTATTCTCACCAGCCAGCTGTGTCCAATGGAGAAGCTCTAATAAACCCCCTTTTGCTCTGTCTGTCCAGCACTAAAGGGCAGACAGACACAGTTATCTGGTGAAGAGTGGAGAATGTAGCAGCTCCAGAACTAGTTATTTTCTTCAGGAGTTAGCGGAGAACAAAACAAACTGAAAGGAGAATGAATATTGGACTTACTTTTGTCAGGTCACCAGACACATAACCCATGTTCGCCCAAGTCTTTCTGTAAAGGTGTTAAATTACAATTTTCAAAGCATATCTATATTTATGGGATTGCTCAACGTGGCGACGGCTTGCAGCTAACAGCGGTAACAGCGGTAACGGTACTAACAGCGGTAACGGTGCTAACAACGGTAACGGTGCTAACAGCGCTAGCAGCGTTTGCCTGAGGGGTGACAGGAGGTTGGGCGGTACGGCTGCAAGCTAACCGGTTATGGGATTCACGTGCACTGACATCCACCATATCTTTCCACAGATAATAAATGAATGCTGCTATATTTATGCTCTGAAATTCTCACTTTTTTTGTGACGGATAATCAATTTTTCCAGCGTCTTTCTGCAATTGGTTTCCAACAAGAAATCGTATATAAAAAACATGTCTTGCTTTTGAAAATGCAAGTTTTTTTTCTCTCCAAGATTGTTGTTTAACCTCAAAGTCTCCTCCGCCCTCCAGGTGGCGGCTGGACGGACCCGGACCTGGCTGACTTTGAGCTGCTCGTGATCATGAGCGCCACGGTGGAGCCGACCTCCGCTACCTGTCAGGTCCGGACGTCCTACCTCCCGGACGAGATCCTCTGGGGCTACGAGTTCCCCCCCGTCGTCTCCCTGTCTCCATCGGGGAAATACGTGGCCGACTTCACCTTCTTCGACAAAGTGGCCAAAACCAAAACGCCGCCGCACTTCAAGCAGGCCTTGCCGCCGAGCCCGCCGTCGCAGGCGTCCCGCCACCACAGAGGCAAGGAGGCCGGGACGGACCAGGAGAAGATGCGACTGGAGGAGAACTACAGGGGGGAAGAGAACGGGCGAGAAAAGGGAGTAAAGGGAGAAAAGGGGTGCGTCCGAGATAGCAGCCCACGCAGTGTGCGTATAAGTAACGTGTGAGACAATCGAGAGAGAGAGAGAGAGAGAGACAGGAAGTGGTAACAGAAAGCTGATGAGAAACCGAGATAAGATAAAAGGAAGAACGGAAACAAGCTGCTCACAAAAACACACCATCCCCACGAAACCCTGCGCCCACGCTCGTGAGAGAGACACACCTGGATCCACCAGTCTGTGGGCTGTACAGTCCGACCGAACACGTCTGCAGACACTTCCGAGGGGGCGAGTTACGAAACCCGACGTGCACAAATGTGCCGCACGAGTCGCCCGTAGAGGCACTCGTGTTCATTCCCTCTTTCTTTTGGAAAAAGGACTTGATGTACTGCAAGCGGAGGATGCTACAAGCAAAAATCCTCCGTCCTATCAGGTCGTTTCTGTCATGTAGCCCTATATGGGGTTGTACTAATAACTTAAATGTGATTCCAATAGAAATCAAGACTTTTCTAGAAGCGGGCGTCTCTTCCTTGAACCTACAAGGAAATGCGCAAAAGTTGACTCGATTTCAGAAATTGAAAAAGTTGATTTCTGTTTCTGTTATAAGAAAATAAGAAGTCAACCGGGGCGACAAATGGACTTGATAAGATTTATTTTTCAATTTTTATCCGTGTAGTTAAACGTCTGAACGTCTTGTTAATCACATGAATCACTGTACTGTTTTTAAAAAAAATTTTTATTAACAATATACCTGCAAAAGGTGGGCGAAAAAACTGGAACCTCGTTATTTTTTTTCATGAAGGATTGTATAGTATTTGATGTACCCAATAGTCTTTAACAACATCATTACTTGTTGCACCTGAAAACACTCGTCTCTTTCATACGAATGTCTTTTTCTTGTTTATTGGGGGAAATATATTTTAGTAATATTACTAAAAAGCACTTTAACTTGACATAAACGTGGCATTTCACACAAGGGGGATAACTGAACTAACTCCGATAGTTAAGGCACTGTAATAAATGATGAAATCCTGTGGTTCTATCTATCTATCTATCTATCTATCTATCTATCTATCTATCTATCTATCTATCTATCTATCTATAAATCTATCTATCTATCTATCTATCTATCTATCTATCTATCTATCTATCTATCTATCTATCTATCTATCTATCTATCTATCTATCTATCTATCTATTTATCTATCTATCTATCTATCTATCTATCTATCTATCTATCTATCTATCTATCTATCTATCTATCTATCTATCTATCTATCTATCTATCTATCTATCTATAAATCTATCTATCTATCTATCTATCTATCTATCTATCTATCTATCTATCTATCTATCTATCTATCTATCTATCTATCTATCTATCTATCTATCTATCTATCTATCTATCTATCTATCTATCTATCTATAAATCTATCTATCTATCTATCTATCTATCTATCTATCTATCTATCTATCTATCTATCTATCTATCTATCTATCTATCTATCTATTTATCTATCTATCTATACATCTTCATTGCAACCCTTTTTAGTTGTATATTGGCATACCATTTTTGCATTGATAATGGTGAAAGGCAATTATACCACATTAAAAACCTACAGTCACATTAATAGTTTTTCACAATGCATAAACATACACACACACACACACACACACACACACACACACACACACATTATAACACATATTTACTAGTCTGCAGTCGGGCGGCTCGTTAAGGCACTTCAAGACATCTTAAAAATACATAGCAAACAAATGTAGTGTCTTAAATCCCCATCTGCTCTGTTTATTCACAAATAAATGCTCACAAATAGTTAAAATGAACTCAAACAACGCGCGTGTTACCGCGTGACCACTTCCGGCCTTTTGAGTGCACCTGCTGCATTCATGGTGAGCTGCACCCCGTAAACAGGAAACGCAGCTTTTACATGACTAGTGCCTCGAGAACTTCCAGTGGATTGAAGATGCTGCTTCTTCTGAGCTGTTGGATGATTGCAGGTAAAAATTAATAATGTTCAGAACCATGTCTATTACTATTTATTTGATGCCTCTTAAAGAAACCGGCTGTAATACAATGACAGTCAATTTTAGCATTATGCAAGTAGCTGTTTTTAAGTTAATGTAGTTTTTGTGTTTTGACAAAGTTCCTCTCAGGCCATTCAATTAAATAACTTTGCCTTTATGCTCCTGGTTTTCACGCAGTATAACAAAGACATGTCTTCTAAACTCATTTCATTTGGTTTAATGAGATTTAACATCCTCAAAGTACCTCAAAAAAGTCCTCAAAAAACATATTTTCCATCCACGCATGTATTTTAGGATATTTCTTGTCACATCATTGCTTGATATAACATTTCAAGTTAATATGCTGTGATGTATTTATTGTAATGTGTTGTTTCCCATCAGGGATTACAGCAAAGGACGCTCCGACGACGCGCTTCGGCTTGAAAAACAGTTCCATATGTCTACAAGTTAAAAACTCACCACCATATCATCAACTTATGTGGCTTTTTAATGAGCAAGCTATTGTTTTTGATCAAAAAATAATACCCAAGTACAAAGACAAAGTGACGTATGATCTAGAAGACCACTCGTTGTGCATCAACAAACTTGCTGAGAACGACAGTGGCATCTATAAATTGGTTTTCTTAGGTGCTGAATACAAAACATTAAAGGAGTTCTCCAGACTCATTGTTGAAGGTACGTTTTAAATCATTTTCATGTTAAGCTTATGTGTTTTGTGAATATACGACCACAGACGCTGATATACTAAACATTGGGTAAAGCGACTGGATTCTACTGGCAAAATAAATAATATAATATTAGGCATTCGAACATTATTAACATTCAAATAATTGTATAAGTGCACACTTTTTTTTCGTCCTTTTTTCCTATTTAATAATTAATTTTGATTATTATACTTAGTTTGATATGATTTGCTTTTATCAGTATTTGTGTCATGTTCTCGGATGTGTCGTAATGTAACACGTGTGTTCCGTTTGAGCTTTTTGTTTTCGATAAAGTTGGGAAAAAAAGTCGATTAAATATACATAAAAACATTTCACTAAACAGTCGTAGCTGCAGTTTTCCAGGCGGCCGGTTACAGTACCTACTAGCTGCCACTAGAGGGTGCCAACAAATAACCTCATGCCTTTTTAATGCATCTGCTTGGACGGGCGGTGCAGAAACTGTTCCCAGACCTGTCATGAGGATGTCAGGACTGCACTCCAACCTGTCTGACGCATCGTGCAACGTCACGGTCAACTGCTCCATCGGGGACGAGTGGGTGTGGTCTGCCTGTGACGCGGAGGGTTGCGCAACATCTCGGAGATCCCTCCGGAAGGTCAACATCAGCGTATTCACCGAGGACGGCTCCGTCGTCTGCAGGGGCGACAACAACGTCAGCACAAGCCGTGCGTCCGAAGGCACCGAGGCCACGTGTGCGTATTACGTGTGACGATTTATGTGTTTTTTCGACGACGGCTTGAAATCCAGATGAACACATGTGTAAAATAAACGTGTTTCCACGTCTTTCCAGGCCTCAGAAAACCTGATCCTGAACACCAAGAGACGTCGGGGCCCCCCGATGTTATCGCCATAGTAATAATAATTGTGGCGTGTGTGTCCCTCTGTGCCTTTGCTGTCTGTGTGGCAAAGAGGCTCTTTCCCACACAGCATCATCAGCGTCAGGTATTGCATAAGCAATATTGAAATAGATCTTTAAGACAGACTTTGACGATGTCCAATTAGAAAGGCGGTGCTTTTGAATGAACCCCTTTCAGAAGCGTTCAACCACAACCTTTCTTCGAGACGTGAAATCGAGCCTTAGCTCAATGCTCCGAGATGTCACATACGTATGTGACATTGTTGGAAAACACATTTCACTGCATTATTTCTAGGGGGAAACACCTGCTGCTCGGATCACACGAAGCCGGCCGGTGGAGGCAAAGTCCCAATCGGTGTCGGGGGTCTCCACCTCCTCCTCCTCCTCCTCTTCCTCCTCCTCCAGTGAAGCCGAGGCCTGTTGTGAACACGTGGGAGCCTCACAGCCCTGCCAGACCATCAGCCAGACCATCAGCCAGACCAGCAGCCCCAGAGAGGAGTCGGGGTCCATCAACACGGTCTACAGCGTTTTATCCATTGTGACTTCCTCTCTGGGCAAAGATCCAGAACGACACAAGACGACACAAGAGACAAAGACTTCCCAGCATGCCACCCTGGACGAGGAGGAGGACATTAACACTCTGTACAGTGTGTTGCAAATCCCCCAAAAGTCACAGCACCACCAGTAGGTCCAAGGAGATGGAGACGAGTGAAAGAAGCCCGATGGGCTCTGGGAAAGAAGCCAGAACGATGGCATGGACACTCCTGCCTTTATGGATTACGCAACTATTGTGCGCAGTCTTTTGGTTTTGTGGTATTTGTTTTTGTCACTGCACATTTAAATGAGGAATGTCCACAGAGGACCACTAGGGGGTGTCATGAACCTGCATTTATGTCTGGGACTCAGGCTGCTGTAGTTATGTCCCAGAGAGCCACATTCTCCATGTAGTACTCCATAACTAATACTTGTTTTAACTGTTTTAATTTTAAAGTCATCACAGTCTTATTTGCTAAAAATAATATCCTGCTTTGCTTAATACCCGGGGGCTCAAGTCCTGGTCGCAAATCTGCTCCAAAAAATACAACCATCTGCTGAGGGTTCATATTCTCAGCACTGCACTGCATGTATCCAATGGTTGGCTATTAAATAATAAATAAACATTATATTGATGCACAATACAGGCTAACGAGCTGCAGGCCTTTCTGTACGATGTCTTTACTGAAGATTAACGACTTGATAATTTTAAAGCAGAAAGAAAGTCGGGAACGTGTACGTCCGATTTTCACAGACGTTTTATTCTATTGCAAAAAGAATTACGAGTTATTGATATAATCCCGATTATGAACTACATTGTGTTTCCTCTTACACCATTGAGGTGGCTACATTGTGGCTGTAATTTAATAATAGTCCCTTTCCTCTTTTGCGGTGTGTTTGTTTGTATTGCGCAATATATATATATATATTTTTTGTCCTTTGCACGTCTGATGCTGCTGTTCAGTCGTGATAAAACAGGCGTCCGGAAACAAGCGACATCTTCCTGCAGTTGCTGTTGTGTAACATTCTGCTGTCGGAGTTCAACACAGGGCTGACGCTGATTATGATTAAGTTAAAATAGGATGTGTTTAATTTCTTTTGGTGTGCTGCAGCAAACTAAATGTATCACTTCCTACTTGAGAACAAAAAGACATGTACACACTCTGTGACGCCATAGGCAAAGGCAGCTTTATGCAGCTATTATCATATTTAAATGTAATGTTCTTCTGTCTTATGAGCATTACAACACGCTGTGTTCCAAGCAGTCTGGTTGTTTGAGCTTTGTGTAAAAGGGAAGGAAACACACGCTGAAAACTCAGAAGCAGAAGTTAAAACTTCAGATCCAATTGATTTATGAAATGCGTCTTCTTTTTCTCTCCATTTCCTGATTTCTTCAATTGCTTCATACGTTTGAAGCTTTCTGTAAAAATCTTTTCTCATAAGCAGAGTGTCAGAGAGTCAGTGAGGACATGAGGATGGGACTCACTTTAGTTTGTGTGCCGGGGCTTTTCTGTGAGTACTTTCTATGTTTTAATCATAGTTTTATAGAGAAAACCTTTTACATGCCTGATGTTAATAGTTTCAATTTGAGGATGATGTTTCTAACTTTATTTTAGTGATGAATATTCTCCTCTACTGTGGACACGCTCAAGGTTTTTATACAACTTCCTTTCTTATTTTTATATATTCACTCAAGACAATTCTCCACCTATTGTCACTCTTTAACACATTATATTAATGTGTTCTGTTTAGTGAATTTATGATCACTCATTTTCACATTTCCCCTTGTTTCTAGATATTTGGCTGTCCACTGATCCAAACAGGTCCACTTTCTTTACTGGAGAGTCTTTTACCTTCACATGTGACGTGAGGACAGGAGAAGAGACTGACTGGTATTACTCATTCAGGAGGAATGGCGTTAATTTTCTCTTCTACAGCACAGACAAGAAAATTAGATCACCACCTGTAACTCCAGGCTTCACTGGGGAATATCAGTGTTATGCAAATCACAAGAGATCACCAGCTGTTTTCATAGAAAGTAATAAAGTGTCTCTAACTGCAACAGGTAAGTGAACAGAGTTTTACCATCATGACCAAAATCACTAAAAACATTTGTTTATTTATTAGCCATGTTGATATAATAAACCTGTCTGTGACAAAGTGCTATTATAATATACCGTATAGTGATGTAAATATTAGTGTAAAATTCATAAACCTTAAAGTTTGACCACAATCCGGAGAACCAATTATCACATAATCTTGATTGTTAAAATAAAAACAAAGACAGATGGACGGGCTTCAGCTGTGTACATAAATACATCTAAGACAAACCATCCAACATTTTATCAATTTTTAGAAAGTAGTCGGTGAATAATTAGTGACAACATGAACGTATCTAACAGAGCAGCTGAGTGTGGCGCCTCCTTCAGGGGAAATGTACTCATTACTTAGTGAACCTGTCATTTATTACAGGAAGAGTGACTTTGACATCTTCTTCTGTCTCCAACTTAATGTTAAATTATATTTATATTAAAAACATAAATCACTGATACCTTGTAACATTGTTAATGTATTTAAAGTGATTCACTATCCCTCCTCGTTTGAAGGAGAATCCATGTTATGTTCATTTAACCAACAACTTCAGTGGTTAATAAGTGAAACATAAACAAGAGTTCTGTTGATTTCCTTCAGTTTATTTTACGTTAATAAAATACACAGATTCAGAAGTGATTAAATGTGTACATTCACACCTGTTTTACACATTTGGAGACAGGAACATAATGTAGGTTACAAGCGGTGCATGTAACCCACTCACGACTCATAACATGTCTTCCCAACAGATAAACCCAAGCCGGTCCTCACTGTGTCTCCATTGTGGCCGAGTCCTGGAGACTCAGTGACTCTGACCTGCAGGGTTGAACATCCATCTGCAGGATGGATGTTCTTCTGGTACCAGGCTGTTCCCAAACTGGAGTCCTACAGCTATGAGCTGCTACCTGGTAGCTCCACTGGGACTGAAGAGGACTCCTTCATTGTTCATGGACAGACGCACACAGCAGGATATGTGTGCAGAGCTGGAAGAGGAGATCCATTGTTCTACTCTTCGTATAGTGAACCTCAGTTCATCTGGTCTGGAGGTAGGTTAGTTCAGACTAACTGTTGTGGTGACATTTGACCTCAAACAAGTTTTCTAAACTTCTCTCTAGAACATTTTAACATGAATGAATCTCTTGACCCTCCTTCTCATCTTCACACACAAAGTGTTCATGTTAATTCTAAACTTTTGAAATAAATAATCCAATTTTTTAAGGCCACGACATTACATATTGACATTTTTTTTATTTCAGTTGGGAATATGCCTTACAATCATATTTTCTCTCATGAATAGCATTTATTATTTCTATTGGTTAATTTAAATTTACCTTAAGACGTGTTTGATTTCAATACATGCAACTAAGGCCATTTACTTTTTGTTTCCCCTCTTTCCTTAAGTCCTTTCCTTCATTCATTTCCCTCCTTCTCTCTTTCCCCCCAAACCTTTAAATACAGCTTTTAGATGTAAGGGGGAGACGTCTAGTTTGGTACATGGCTGCTTTTACATTAGGGTTCACTCCAAAATGCAACTATACAATGACTTGTTATGCTTGCTATGCTAGATCTCTTCTTCAGGTCTTGTTCTTTTGGGATTCAAGGGCAGTAAAGGAATCATCCCATGCATTATTCTTCAGTGCACTTCAGGTTATTCTGCAGCTAACAAACATGAACATGCATAACAATGCACCGTGTTGCACTCTTGAACAAGTCAGCAGCGTTTAAAAAAGGTGCAGTGAGAAGCACGTTGGTGGATCTAATAGCAGTAATGGAATATAACATTCATGATGGTCATATAGGTATCGTTTTGCTTTCGTAGCCTTAGAATGTCCCTAGGGTGGGGCAGTGCAAGAGAGCTGAAAAAACAGGCACAATCACAAGGTTTAAACTGAAGGGGAAGGTTTATTGTTGCCTGTCTCGGGAGATCAATTTAAACCAAAATAATTTTTTAAAAAGTCCATAAATAAAGATAAAGCGTTCCGGAGGAGAAAGTAGTTCCTTAAACAAAAGGAACTACTTTCTTTGTTGTGCTTTGTTTGTCTCCTCGTGTGTTTTTCAGATTTCCATCCAGCAGCGTCTCTCACAGTGAGACCTCCCAGAATGCAGTTCTTCAGCAAAGAGTCACTGTCACTGAGCTGTGAGGGAAACTCTACTGAGTGGAGAGTGAGAAGGTTTATTAAATACCTGACATATTGTTCTTCTTGGGGAACCATGACTGGATCTACATGCAGCATCAACTCTATTGGGATTAGTGGAGTGTACTGGTGTGAGTCTGAAACAGGACAGTTCAGCAATGCAGCCAACATCACTGTACAGAGTGAGTTTTAATTCATTTAAGAGATATTTGTTTATGAAGTATTTCAACATTCTATTATAAAGTGTTGACATCTATAGATGACTCGTATTAACCAAACTTATTTTCATAATGAGTTTAATAAGCCTGAGAGTCCCCTTCTAAGGACAGACAGATATGTGCATCTGTACATGTGTGCATGTGTATTTTAAGAATAAATAACAAATATAATAACTCCATGTACCATATTAAGCATCAGAGCCTGGTCTACAAGAATAAGTAAACCATTTGTACATGCTCCATACACGCAACTCAACAACCAAAGCCCAATAAGATGTATGATTATTATTGTGCCTTCAGTTACTGTTTTGATGGTGTATGAGTTTGAATTTTGCTTAAACATCTTTTATTCTTCCTTATCAGTATTTTATTCTTATTCTTACTTTCACCACCTATTCATTACTAGTATTATTATTATTCCCTATCTGTGCTGTTTTGATGGTGTATGTCAGCGTCAGTTTGGTTGCTAAAGTGTGTGTCAGCCTGTTGTGAGGAACAAGTGTATACTAATCTTGTCGTTGTAATACCTAATTTTGGCCACACGATGGTGTCAAAGGTTTAAGTCCATGCAGTACCCTCTCTGCCCACTGGGGTATGAGTGTTCGTACCTCTAGAGGCGCTATTTCTTATTTTGAGTGCAGAGAAGCTTCTACTGTACCAGAGGGATACAGCGGTCGATCACTGGGGTTTATAACACCAGTTCACAAATATTGTTTAATTTCTCCTTAACCCATTGTACCATAGACTATGATTTCCCCTTTTATTTCCCTTTTAATGCCCCACAGAGATGTAGTCTGGTCGAAAAACTTCTTCCGAGGAATTCTCAGCACACTTTTGTGTCCTGATACGCTCGGTTTTCAGGTCTCGTTAAACTCACCAAGATCTACAAAACCCACCCGCACAGTGCATTGAAAACAATAAAACTTTCCCTGTGTCCCTCCTCGCCTTCCGCGGTAATAAACTAAACTGACCGCGTCTGAGCCACCGGTCAGTTACAAGAGGTATCCACGTCTTCCCGCGAACTTCAACTTGTATTTCTATCGTCTAAGAGTCGACGTTGGTATCTCTCACGAGCGTCCCTTAGTCCTATTTAAACTCTTTATTCTTTTACCTAAATCCCTACCAGTGGACACTTATTCTCTTTCCCTCTGAAAAGCCCAGTGGAAATATGTGCTTTTACTTTACGTGTGATCAGGGACAACCTATTTCTAAACTACGGACGGAGGCTTATTCTGCTGTTGACAACTCAATTTAGTTTATCCAATCACAGACAGTCTAACTCAAGGTCGTCTGCTCACCTGTTCGTTATGAGGCACCTCTCGTTGTCAACCGCCAAACAGCCGCCGACCCTCGGCTGGGATCCGGGAAACGTCACCGCTCTTTGTCTTTACTCAGGTCAAACAATCACGTCGTCAAATAGCTCTTATGGTTGAGGAGGTACACTCGTTTTAGTCTGGTATGCAAATCTTCGCAATTTTTGTGAAAAAATGCCTCAAGAATAACCTAATATCTATAATAATACCTATTCTTTGTTCTCTTCACAGGCGGTGATGTCATCCTGGTGAGCTCTGTCCGTCCTGTGACTGAGGGACATTCTGTCACTCTCAGCTGCAGGTTGAGGACAGAAAAGGTTCTTTATAACGTGGATTTCTATAAAAATGAAAAACTCATCTCAAATGATGCCAGCGGGGAGCTGTTTATCTCTGAAGTTACAAAGTCAGATGAAGGTTTTTATAAATGTGAAGGAAGAGATTCACCACAAGGTTTCAGGAGTTTGACGTCACCAAAGAGTTGGTTGTCAGTTAAATGTGAGTATAAGATTAAAAACGCTGTTATAAGTTGGTTTAAACTATTTGTTTAAGTCAGACATACTTGTGTATCTATTGATGATTATGTGTATTTGTGTGTATATTCTGAAGCTGCAACAACAAGCTCTCCAGTTCCCGTGCTGTTGATTGTTGGTCTGGTTTGTGGAGTTTCACTGATTATTCTGCTGCTGCTGGTTCTGTATTGCTACAGAAAGTCAAAAGGTGAGATCTGTTCCTTCTGATATTAGATTGATTACAATCTAAGAAGTCAGTCACAGATATAATGACATGTTGTGTAGTAACAATAGAACAATTCTAAAACAGCAAAAGTCTTTTTCTTCCAGATTCACGCCTCGTGAGGTTGGTACAAAACTCTCTTCTCTCTTTCTGAACATAACAGCAGTACTTTACACGTTCCTCATTAAATACATTTACTTCCTGTTCTGGGTCCACCAGGTCTCAGAGCACCAATCAGAGCCCAGCTACAGACCACGTGACCAACCAGGTTGAAACTCAAAACAATGCATATGCCTCTCTTATCCATGGTCAGCTTTTATCCTGATTCATTTATTAATGTATAATTTACTTTAAACATGAACATTCTATTGTTGGTTATCTGTTAAAGACGATTACATAAAAAAAAGGTCTTGAAGTGCAGGATGGACTCGTCATGCTCTCCTCTTATCTTTGTGACAGGGAAGAATAATGAAGCAGAAGAGAGCGCCGTTTACTCGGACGTGAAGATGTCTTCAGCTGCAGGTACAACAGATCTTTCTAAATAAGTCTTCATTTGGTATTTACTATGGCCCAGTGTCATCAAAAACAACAATATTCAAATCCTACACATTTTTGAAATAAATTGTTGTTAATCTTACTTTTTTAAATTGTAATATCTGACACTACTATGCAATCATAAAATAAACATAACCGCATGACACATTTCATTCATCTGTATTCATTCATCGATATATAACTAAAAATGTGTCTTTTGTTTTAGACGACAATGTGATGTACGCCCAGGTTTACCCTCACAATAAAGACAAGAGAGATGAACGTAAGTAAAGTCTTCGTCCACCTGCAGCCGCTCCTCCTCATCACACTGAGTCTTTGTGTAAAGTGAGTTATGTGTCACTTCAAAACGGACATTGTTTAAATAAAAAAATAAAAAAATAGTTTTAACATATTCTGAAACCATTGCTGTTTATTCCTACTTCCATTATCATTATAACCTATTCTGCCTAATATTGTAATCTATTTTCTCCTGTGTTGTTTTTTTGTATCAGTACAGGGGTATTACTAGTAAACATTATTCAAATTCATCTTTCCATTCATAGGGAGATCAAGATCTGCAGAAGCGGATGAAACTGTTTATTCTGAAATCAAACCAGGAACATCTCGTGGTAATAATGCAGTGATAATTAAACAATTTGTTTTACATATAGTCAATAGTCCAGTAGAGTAACATTTCTTGAAGCACCTTTAAGCACATTTTAAATAACGTTACTCTCTATATTCTTTTGTTCTCTTCCAGATCAATAAAGACATGAAAAACAAAATCTGTTTAATCAATATTTGCAGCTTTTTAAAAAATGTAATCCTTGCGGGCAGCTTTGCTATCTGACGAGTCTTTTGTACAGTTAATCTATTAGAAGATGATTTAAAAGAAATCATCACATGTTTTTAATCTTCTGTATTTTTAAAATGTTGGTTCTTTTAAATGTGTCAATAAACTTTTGTTTCCAATATACCGTCAATATACTTTTAGTTCTTTACACATGCATTTTAATTTGTCTCATAATCTGCACACTGATTTTGCTGATCCAGGTGAGTCATGCTTTTGGGGATAGAAATAATGAAGAAACGTATAACTTTGAACCATCAGGTAAAATAATTTGATCTAAAAACCTATGCAATTGTAAAAAAAAAAAAAAAGAAGCTCTCTTGGGAGAATAAATCCCTTTAATTAAGTGTATCTGTAATTAGTTTTACATCATGGGGTGGACAGCAGATGGAGCATGCTGAGGAACACAAACCTGCATTGCAACAATAAGATTCAGGTTGAAAATGAGTAAAATGGCACTTTAATACTTACAGAAGTTCAGGAGGAGTCTTAGTAAGCTTCCACATGTTGTCTCCCTTGAACTACAGCAAAGAAAATAACTACAGTGTTGTATGTTGTACTTATTATGTATTTAAACTAAACGGGCTGCATTGTATATCTTCAGGGCAATTCCTCACTGTCAATGTACTAAGAAAGTGTTTGTTCTTGCCACCGACGCGCTCAGATTGTTATTATATATATATTTTTTAGGCGTTCTCTTGATCCGGTCTGTTTATCGTCAAGCCGAAGTCTCATTCTGAAAATCTTGCGAGATGTGACTGAATGTTTGTCTGATTTCGACGATGTGTACGTAAAATGACGGTGCCGAACCGGCTGCCGAGACGTCATTACGTCACGTTTCGTGGCTGTAGCGCTCGCGCTCAAAACTGGACCACTACCAACATAAAACCGTTGGGTCGTCTGTTGTAGCAAACTGCTCTAAGATGGTGTATTTTTGGTCCTGCAACACTGTACCACTGAGCCGTATAAAGCGACTTCTGAAAACCACGATGATCAAGCTCCACAGAGACAACTGTGCAAAACTGTTGCCAATCTTTCACAGACATTAACCCCTCCCATCTAGTAACAACATCTACATCCTCTACACTGTCATATTCCTTGCTAGCCCCAAGTGCTACCATACCATTATTATACATAACCCTGTAAACATACCCGTTTAAGCCCTTGTGTTCTATCTCTAAGACCGGGGTCCTCTCAGTAGTAAGACCATCCTTCTGAAGTCTCTGGGGCCGGGCAGCATCCACAGTTGTATTGTTAGGTCTAAAGTCTGCCGACATACCTATAGCACGTCCAGTGGGGGTCTTATCCAAACCACCGGCAGACTGCATCTTGCAAAGAATCCAAATGAGCAGAAACAGAAACAGCAGCAGCAGTCCTGGTCAAAGAAGCAGCAGAAGAGGGGTCCAGAGGTGAAAGAATCAACAATACCTAACCACCCTGTATAATATATTACGTATACGCGCAAATTTACCCTATATATACTACTCATCTGTGCGAACAGGTTTCCTGCAGAGTACACCGTACACCGAAGCTTGTGCTTATCTTGTCCCTCTGCTGTGCGAGCGTGTGTTTGGGTCCACCAACTACACCATATCATAACAGTATGGGAAAAAAATTATGTTAATGTTAATATCCATATTTAACATTTGTTGTACTTGTGCAAAGTTGAATCCTGAATCTCAATTTGATACTATGTACATTTGATAAACACTTTGCCATGTAAACTAACCTGATTTTGCAGTTAGGCAGGATATCACCCCACCTCTTTAATAACAGGAAGTGAAGGAATCCTTACACCGCCAGATGTTAATCAAACCTTTCAAGCAAATGCTAGTTACACTTAATTAAGACACCAATATATATGTATTAGTTTAGAATTTGAAATTCTAAATATTTTGTGTGATTTCTTTTCTTTTTTTGGGTGAGTTTTCCTAATTCAGTTTGAGGGTCTAAGGACAAAGAGTTGTGTACGTTGCACAGATTGCAAAGCTCTTGTGAGTCTGAGTCTCTGGAATATTAATTGACTTATCCGCCACAATTTTAGACAGGGCCTCCTTTTTATTATTTATTGGGCTCAAAAAACGTGTGTGTGTAAGATACTGTATAGCTATCAAATGCATGTTTGTATATTTATCACACAGTGGTTCTCAACCTGGGGGTCGGGACCCTTAAGAGGGTTGGCAGACAGTTCTGGAGAATAAACACAATATTGTAAATAGAATAACATGTATCAGAATGGAAAAATAGTTGACATGACATCACCTGTACCAGTGTTATCATTTGTCTCAGAATCGATTTTATTAATGGTGTGAGTTTCTAACGAGGGATTTTCATTGAGGAAAGGGGGAGAGAAAAAGACCTGAAACGCCTCACAAATCCACAATACTATAAATGTATGATGTGTATTTACATGAACTGTCTGAGCCATCAAACAACAAAAGGTGTGCACCTGTCGACTTAAAGTTGTTAAGTAAAAGAGAAAAGGAAAAGGTGGTCGGAATTTACAAAAGCATGAGCAAAAATTGTCATAAAAAACGTTTCACAATAAAACAATGTTGTCTTCATCTTTTGAAGAAGTTTTACATTACAGTTTTACAAGACTTCTCAGAGGGTTTGCTCTGGGTTCTTCACAGAGTACAAAGCACTCGGTCTTTGTTTAAATGGTACAGATTAAGGACAATGTTGAAAAGAGGACAAAGCATCTGTAGTTTGTCAAGTTCTTTTATTTAGTTTACTACTATCACTAAGTGTGATAGTTTATTCTGCAGCCAAGATCTTGCATAGTGAAAGTCATGTGGTTTGTATTTAAATCTTGAATTGTTATACAATAGTATCAACCTGTATTATTGTGATTAATACACCTCTCAAGTATGGACATGCTGATGGTGATTAGACAAATTCTGTTTTTCTATTTATTCACAAAAGAAAAACCTTGAGCGTGTCCACAGTAGAGGAGAATATTCATCACTAAAATAAAGTTAGAAACATCATCATCAAATTGAAACTATTAACATCAGGCATTTAAAAGGTTTTCTCTATAAAACTATGATTAAAACATAGAAAGTACTCACAGAAAAGCCCCGGCACACAAACTAAAGTGAGTCCCATCCTCATGTCCTCACTGACTCTCTGACACTCTGCTTATGAGAAAAGATTTTTACAGAAAGCTTCAAACGTATGAAGCAAATGGAAAAAATCAGGAAATGGAGAGAAAAAGAAGACGCATTTCATAAATCAATTGGATCTGAAGTTTTATCTTCTGCTTCTGAGTTTTCAGCGTGTGTTTCCTTCTCTTTTACACAAAGCTCAAACAACCAGACTGCTTGGAACACAGCGTGTTGTAATGCTCATAAGACGGAAGAACATTACATTTAAATATGATAATGGGCCGATATTTCAATCTCCTTCCTACATATATGATCATCAGCAAAGGGACAGCAATTATTGATGTTACTGTAAAGGCAGCTGCATAAAGTCAAAGGTTTCCATTCTAGAATTATTAAACTACCCACGTACATACATTATGCATTATGCATTATACTAAAGATGCAGATGAAACTCAGGTGGCATACTCTCTTTGTAATCCGTGATCTTTCTCACCAAACTGGGTCAATATATAACATGTAAATATGTTTCTTCTACAGTTTGGATAACAAAATTGTCGGCCTATCGTATCACAGAATTTGTACATGTCTTCACTTTATGGTGAAATGATGGTGAAATTTTGCAACGTCTTCAGCCTCAGGATGTGACTCAGCTCCAGCAAACAGAGTGAGTCCCATCCTGACGTCCAGCACTCACTCTGCTCCTCTCATTCTGAGAAAGGCGTTTCTAGTTTTTACGTATTCAAGATGTAAAATTAAAGAAACCGTTCTATCATTTTTTGGGGGAAATTAGCGAATAATTGCATACTCATACTAAAACGGCCTTCTCTCTGCAACCACAAGAGCTATTTGAATACTGTTGGTGTTATAATAAAGGCAAAACTTGTGAGATTTGACCAGATGTGTGGATATCAGTATATATGTTACTGGTTAAGAGTAAATGAAGATGGCACACATTAGTCTCAGGCTTGTGTAAAACAATGGACTAAACATGAACAAATATAATAAATAAATATAATGCTGTTGCACACCAAATTAAAGAAGAATACAAGAATGTGTAAGCCGTTTGTTCATGCTCCAAACACAACTCCAACACCAAAGATTGAAAAAAAATAGAATAAAAAGGATAAATAAAGAACTTTCAGGAGGATTATCTCTTTGGAATAATGCAGCTGTGGGTTTAAACCTCTAACAAATAATCGCACAATATGTCAACAGTCTCTCTGCAAAGTTTGACTTTGATAAAGTGAAGCATAATAAAATTAGAGAGGTTTTAGTACAGTGCCATTTCAATGTTCTCATTGACCATGCTATATTTCACTTGTATTTCACTATTGGTGTTCAATACATCCAAATACAGCAGAAACATAGACTAAATAAACCATAAGAATGCTCTGTGCCCTCAAATCCTCAGTTTTCTGTCAAATGCTCACTACGATTCGCTGATAAAAAAGTAAAATCTGACTCAATGGACCCCAAGATACTGTTCTGCTCTAACAGGAAGTCAGCCGTCAGTTAGCGACCGTGTGCACGCGCCGCTTAAAGACCACCGATTGTCCTTTTTTAGCCAAAGTAAGTCATAATTCTCTAAGATCGCATTCACTGATGCCTTAGTGGAGAAGAAATTGAAGGAGATCTTGTGAATCTCCAGGTTGTCTACTTTCTAGAAAGCTATTCCGTTCATGTCTAGCTTGAAGCTAACAACAACAACACGAGCCACAAAGCTGCTGCGTGGTCCAACTGTTCGCGAGATCTTTTGATTGATATTTGGTCATTCATAACTTTGGTGTTTGGAGCATACAAACAGCTTACACATTCTTGTATTCTTCTTAACTTGTAAAACATCATTATATTCCTTCATGATTAGTCCATTGTTTCACACAAGCCTGAGACTAGCCCGACTTGGGGGGCTCTCGAGCTTCAACATCGAGCAACAGCTCCAGTAGTGAATACAAGACTCTATATGCAGAGACTTTAGGAATGCTATAAGTATTTTAAAGAGCCACTTTACTAATGTTCAACATTAATCTTCAATATAAGAATCTGGAAATGCTTCCTAGTAATCAGAGATGGCAGTCAGAAACTTGAAGTTTATTGATGTATAAAAAGGTCAAACATAGGAAAACAGATTAAATCCATCCAGATGAAACCAAATTACGTTCAGCACCTGTCAACCCATTGAAAAATAGAAAGGAACTTGAATGTTTTCCAAAAACAGATTAAATGTAGAATCTTTTTCATGAAAAATAAAAGAGAGGATGACTTTATATCCGCATTATCACCAACGTACTGAAGCTCAAAGATTAAACTTGTTCCTGCTTTTTAAACCAGCCTCCATTCAAAGTTGTCTACAAAAAAGTGACTACCAGAAGAGAGAAAACTGTATATACAAAACACTCAATCTTAACATTTGATTTATTATATGTAATAAAGTGAAGACATTTCACCAAGTAAAACTGAATATTAAAGCCATATGATGTATTTTCTTTTAAGCCCCAAGCTATTTTCTAGGTTTCTGCTCGAAATATCATAACCAAACTAAAAAGGGTGTAGCTCTGCAACCACACAGACTATTTGAATAATGTTGGTGTTATAATAAAGGCAACACATGTGGGCTTCTGTTCAGATGTGTACATATTAGTATATATGTTACTGGTTAAGAGTAAATAAAGATGAAAGACAGCAAAAGTTGAATTTCCAGGTTCGCCTAGAAAAAAAAGCACTTTCAGGATGATTATCTTTTGGAAAGATGCACAGAAACAGCAAAGCACATCATAGATCATAGCACAATATGTGACCAGTCTCGGTGCAAAGTTTGACTTTGAAAAAGTAAAGCAGAACAAAGTTAGAGAGGTTTTAGTACAGATAAATTAGGCGAAATGGGCAATTTGAATTTTCTCATGTACCAAACCTTATATTTCACTTTTATATTACTTATGGTGTTGAATACATCAAAATATAGCAGTCTTTGTTGATTAGCAACATTTGTGACTGTAAGTGCTAAATCGATTCATGTTGCTGTGTTTTTTAGCTCATATCTCAGAGATGCTTTGGTGCAGAAGGATTTTGAAAATACATTTAGAATCTGTGTTAAGTCCTCTTGCTCTTTGCTATCTGCCTTTTTCTGATAGCACCGATCTACGGGTTTCTAGTTACGGAAACGTGCTGAGTGGGCTGACTCCTGACAAAATGATGATTATGATATTTTCACAAGTCTTTCAGTTGGTGTTTGAGTTGTGTGGAAGAAGTTCACACAATAATTATAAAAAAAGACCAGGATGTGGTTTTTCATGTTGTCATCCATTCTCTGGTTCTGTCCATAAAGATGTGTTATTGACCTGGAAGAACGCAAATGAAAAATAGATTTAAGGTTAATTAAGAGTTACAGGTGCATTTTGACATTTTACTCATGTCGCTGAATATTGTGTAATACAGTTATCTATTGTGTCACCAACTAATATTTGTGAGACATTAATAATCAGATTTATGTGATATTTATTGGATTAAACATGTCTGTAAAGCAACATGCTGCATGTGAAACAGACAAACTCAAACACATCCAAACTGTTTAAAAGCTCTTATTTACAGTCATTGTTGTATGTGAATTGGTGTCTCCAGGTGGTCGTAATAAAGAAATACACTCAAAGTCGTAGTACAAAGTCTGTTGTACTCGTCTGTACCTGCAGCTGTTCCCATCGTCACATTGGAGTAAACGCTCTCCTCTGGTTCATTATTGTTCCCTGTTAGAAGGATCAGATGAATGCATGAAAAGACCATTTTATGTCCTTTATTTAAAGACTGCTGGCCGACAAACACATTTAAACTATTGCATTTTATTCTCATTACATACTTTTTTTTTACTTAAGGAATTGTCAGCAGTCATTTCATCTTATTTTAGTATTTCTAACAGTTCTGTGATAAACACACAGTATATACTGTACCATGTCCAGGTTCTTCAGAGCCTCTGATTGTTTCATAGAGACAAGAATCACCTACAGAGCCGTGGAAATCAAGACAAGGTCATATCAGTCATTTTAACCACATTATATGAATTATGTAATATTATTAAACAGATAACCAGAAACAGAAATGTCAGTTTTAAATTAAACTATACAGTAATAAATGAATCAGAATAAAAGCTGACCATGGATAAGAGAGGCATATGCATTGTTTTGAGTTTCAACCTGGTTGGTCACGTGGTCTGTAGCTGGGCTCTGATTGGTGCTCTGAGACCTGGTGGACCCAGAACAGGAAGTAAATGTATTTAATGAGGAACGTGTAAAGTACTGCTGTTATGTTCAGAAAGAGAGAAGAGAGTTTTGTACCAACCTCACGAGGCGTGAATCTGGAAGAAAAAGACTTTTGCTGTTTTAGAATTGTTCTATTGTTACTACACAACATGTCATTATATCTGTGACTGACTTCTTAGATTGTAATCAATCTAATATCAGAAGGAACATATCTCACCTTTTGACTTTCTGTAGCAATACAGAACCAGCAGCAGCAGAATAATCAGTGAAACTCCACAAACCAGACCAACAATCAACAGCACGGGAACTGGAGAGCTTGTTGTTGCAGCTTCAGAATATACACACAAATACACATAATCATCAATAGATACACAAGTATGTCTGACTTAAACAAATAGTTTAAACCAACTTTTAACACTGTTTTTAATCTTATACTCACATTTAAGTGACAACCAACTCTCTGGTGACGTCAAACTCCTGAAACCTTGTGGTGAATCTCTTCCTTCACATTTATAAAAACCTTCATCTGACTTTGTAACTTCAGAGATAAACAGCTCCCCGCTGGCATCATTTGAGATGAGTTTGCCATTTTTATAGAAATCCACGTTATAAAGAACCTTTTCTGTCCTCAACCTGCAGCTGAGAGTGACAGAATGTCCCTCAGTCACAGGATGGACAGAGCTCACCAGGATGACATCACCGCCTGTGAAGAGAACAAAGAATAGGAAGTTTGGCTCAAAAACATCAGCTGGTTGAACAAGCTGCTGTAAATGATGAGGACACATTTCATCGTTTTTTATTGTGTTTTACAGATTCATAAAGTAGCCATTTTGAAAACGATGGCCCTTTGGAAATGTACATGGTCACATCTACAGCTATAATTAATGTTAAATATATTGGGCCAATGTCAATTTAGTGGCAGTGTGATACAGAATGGTATAGAAAGGGCAAAAACTCTTTGATGAGTAAAATAAGTTTGGTTAATACGAGTCATCTGTAGATGTCAACACTTTATAATAGAATGTTGAAATACTTCAGAAACAAATATCTTTTAAATGAATTAAAACTCACTCTGTACAGTGATGTTGGCTGCATTGCTGAACTGTCCTGTTTCAGACTCACACCAGTACACTCCACTAATCCCATTAGAGTTGATGCTGCATGTAGATCCAGTCATGGTTCCCCAGGAAGAACAATATGCCAGGTGGTCATATTTAATAAACCTTCTCACTCTCCACTCAGTAGAGTTTCCCTCACAGCTCAGTGACAGTGACTCTTTGCTGAAGAACTGCATTCTGGGAGGACTCACTGTGAGAGACGCTGCTGGATGGAAATCTGAAAAACACACGAGGAGACAAACAAAGCACAGAAAAATAAAGATTTAAAAAAGCTATATGAAAATAATCCTATTTATTATACTTTTAATCTTTTTACTTGTGAATAAAAACATAGGATCAAAAAGAAAAATGAATCAAGAGATGACATATGACATATAACTGAAAGAAAATAAAACCCTTTGAAAACATTTAAAGTATCTAGTTCATAAAAGAAAAGAATGCATTGCGGTAAAAGATTGTATTATAGATTTCCAAACTGTGAAGGTGAAAAGGAGGGTCAAGAGTTTCATTAATGTTAAAATGTACTTAAAATGTTCTAGAGACAAGTTTAGAAAACTCAACGTTTGGTGCTGTTTGAGGGAAAATGTCACCACAATAATGACATTTCTTCCTCTGAGCAAGAACATAAAAGTCTGAACTAACCTACCTCCAGACCAGATGAACTGAGGTTCACTATACGAAGAGTAGAACAATGGATCTCCTCTTCCAGCTCTGCACACATATCCTGCTGTGTGCGTCTGTCCATGAACAATGAAGGAGTCCTCTTCAGTCCCAGTGGAGCTACCAGGTAGCAGCTCATAGCTGTAGGACTCCAGTTTGGGAACAACCTGGTACCAGAAGAACCTCCATCCTGCAGATGGATGTTCAACCCTGCAGGTCAGAGTCACTGAGTCTCCAGGACTCGGCCACAATGGAGACACAGTGAGGACCGGCTTGGGTTTATCTGTTGGGAAGACATGTTATGATGAGTCGTGAGTGGGTTACATGCACCGCTTGTAACCTACATTATGTTCCTGTCTCCAAATGTGTAAAACAGGTGTGAATGTACACATTTAATCACTTCTGAATCTGTGTATTTTATTAACGTAAAATAAACTGAAGGAAATCAAGAGAACTCATGTTTATGTTTCACTTATTAACCACTGAAGTTGTTGGTTAAATGAACATAACATGGATTCTCCTTCAAACGAGGAGGGATAGTGAATCACTTTAAATACATTAACAATGTTACAAGGTATCAGTGATTTATGTTTTTAATATAAATATAATTTAACATTAAGTTGGAGACAGAAGAAGATGTCAAAGTCACTCTTCCTGTAATAAATGACAGGTTCACTAAGTAATGAGTACATTTCCCCTGAAGGAGGCGCCACACTCACCTGCCCTGTTAGATACATTAATGCCACTAATTTTTCAAAAGGGATAGCATATTGCACTTATTCTGTAAATGTATTTATGTAAACAGCTGTAGCAAATAACTCTAAAAGGTAATTAACCTGAAAGTAAGTGTCATAATACGTGGTTAATTAAAATAATTGAGTAAAAATAAGGTAGGCAGTAACTCGTTAAAGTTATGTAAATAAACCATCCTACACTATATCGCAGGCCCACAATGGGTTAAATTCAGTTGGTGCCCTGAGGTAGCGCTATCTGGTTTGATTGGATAAGCCAGGTGTCACTCCGCCGATCTGTGAGTTTGATTGGCTGGTTCCTGCTCGGCTGAGGCAGCGACGCACCGGAGCTACGTTTGTTTGGGTGTACGTGAGTGTGTGTGTGTGTGTGTGTGTGTGTGTGTGTGCCCAATTCTAATGTTACATATCAGCCAATTAGAATGTATTACTATTAGGGTTAATTATTAGTCAAAAATGTATTCAGGATTAGTATTTAAAGTCCTGTTTGTAAGTCTGTTTTGTGTTGTTATTGTCCCCCAAAAGGGTAAATATAATTTAGTCATTAAACTCATTGCTTTTTAACAGAAAGCTGTTTTCTGGGGTCAGTCTTTTAAACTATAGTATAGTATAATTAAATAACCCCATTGCTAAATTAGAGGGGTTCTTTATTATTAGGAAGGTAATATAACTTCCACCAAATACAGGTACGCCTTCGTGGTAGCTACCTTTTTAACAAACAAACCCAAACACCGCCTGATTCCTGTTTAAATATGTTTTATGTAGATCTACTGAGAGAGTGTGGGTGCTACACAGCTGAAGCCCGTCCATCTTTCTTTGTTTTTATTTTAACGATCAAGATTATGTGATAATTGGTCCTTTACTCAAAGTTTAGGATTACATGGTTAAACAGCATCAGTGGTCAACCTTTAAGGTTTATAAATCTTACACTAGTTAACATTCACACAGTATCACTACATTATATTATATTAGCACTTTAAAGGATGTTATATAAACTCGGCTCATAAATAATAAGTACCTTTAGTGAATTTGGTCATGATGGAAAAAACTCTGTTCACTTACCTGATACAGTTATAGAGATTGTATTACTTTCTATTCTTATCAGTGAGACGATCTTGCAAGTTGCAACACATTGGTATTCACCACTGTATTCTGGAGTTAGAGATATAGATATCTTATTTAAAGTGTTGGAGAGAAACTTATGACCATTCCTAATGATTGAACAATCCCAGAGTTTGGGATTGTTGAAAGGTTCTCCCATCCTCACGTCACATGTGAAGGTAACAGACTCTCCAGTAAAGAAAGTGGACCTGTTTGGATCAATGGACAGCGAAGTCTCTAGAAACAAAAACAAAATGAGTGAAATGCGTTTTTTTTTTTAGTATTCATCATGAATTAAGTTGACTCGATTTCAGAAATTGAAAAAGTTGATTTCTGTTTCTGTTATAAGAAAATAAGAAGTCAACCGGGGCGACAAATGGACTTGATAAGATTTATTTTTCAATTTTTATCCGTGTAGTTAAACGTCTGAACGTCTTGTTAATCACATGAATCACTGTACTGTTTTTAAAAAAATTTTTTATTAACAATATACCTGCAAAAGGTGGGCGAAAAAACTGGAACCTCGTTATTTTTTTTCATGAAGGATTGTATAGTATTTGATGTACCCAATAGTCTTTAACAACATCATTACTTGTTGCACCTGAAAACACTCGTCTCTTTCATACGAATGTCTTTTTCTTGTTTATTGGGGGAAATATATTTTAGTAATATTACTAAAAAGCACTTTAACTTGACATAAACGTGGCATTTCACACAAGGGGGATAACTGAACTAACTCCGATAGTTAAGGCACTGTAATAAATGATGAAATCCTGTGGTTCTATCTATCTATCTATCTATCTATCTATCTATCTATCTATCTATCTATCTATCTATCTATCTATCTATCTATCTATCTATCTATCTATCTATCTATCTATCTATAAATCTATCTATCTATCTATCTATCTATCTATCTATAAATCTATCTATCTATCTATCTATCTATCTATCTATCTATCTATCTATCTATCTATCTATCTATCTATCTATCTATCTATCTATCTATCTATCTATCTATAAATCTATCTATCTATCTATCTATCTATCTATCTATCTATCTATCTATCTATCTATCTATCTATCTATCTATCTATCTATCTATCTATCTATCTATCTATCTATCTATCTATCTATCTATCTATCTATAAATCTATCTATCTATCTATCTATCTATCTATCTATCTATCTATCTATCTATCTATCTATCTATCTATCTATCTATCTATCTATCTATCTATCTATCTATCTATCTATAAATCTATCTATCTATCTATCTATCTATCTATCTATCTATCTATCTATCTATCTATCTATCTATCTATCTATCTATCTATCTATCTATCTATCTATCTATCTATCTATCTATCTATCTATAAATCTATCTATCTATCTATCTATCTATCTATCTATCTATCTATCTATCTATCTATCTATCTATCTATCTATCTATCTATCTATCTATCTATCTATTTATCTATCTATCTATACATCTTCATTGCAACCCTTTTTAGTTGTATATTGGCATACCATTTTTGCATTGATAATGGTGAAAGGCAATTATACCACATTAAAAACCTACAGTCACATTAATAGTTTTTCACAATGCATAAACATACACACACACACACACACACACACACACACACACACACACACACACACACACATTATAACACATATTTACTAGTCTGCAGTCGGGCGGCTCGTTAAGGCACTTCAAGACATCTTAAAAATACATAGCAAACAAATGTAGTGTCTTAAATCCCCATCTGCTCTGTTTATTCACAAATAAATGCTCACAAATAGTTAAAATGAACTCAAACAACGCGCGTGTTACCGCGTGACCACTTCCGGCCTTTTGAGTGCACCTGCTGCATTCATGGTGAGCTGCACCCCGTAAACAGGAAACGCAGCTTTTACATGACTAGTGCCTCGAGAACTTCCAGTGGATTGAAGATGCTGCTTCTTCTGAGCTGTTGGATGATTGCAGGTAAAAATTAATAATGTTCAGAACCATGTCTATGTGTCTGTAACTATTTATTTGATGCCTCTTAAAGAAACCGGCTGTAATACAATGACAGTCAATTTTAGCATTATGCAAGTAGCTGTTTTTAAGTTAATGTAGTTTTTGTGTTTTGACAAAGTTCCTCTCAGGCCATTCAATTAAATAACTTTGCCTTTATGCTCCTGGTTTTCACGCAGTATAACAAAGACATGTCTTCTAAACTCATTTCATTTGGTTTAATGAGATTTAACATCCTCAAAGTACCTCAAAAAAGTCCTCAAAAAACATATTTTCCATCCACGCATGTATTTTAGGATATTTCTTGTCACATCATTGCTTGATATAACATTTCAAGTTAATATGCTGTGATGTATTTATTGTAATGTGTTGTTTCCCATCAGGGATTACAGCAAAGGACGCTCCGACGACGCGCTTCGGCTTGAAAAACAGTTCCATATGTCTACAAGTTAAAAACTCACCACCATATCATCAACTTATGTGGCTTTTTAATGAGCAAGCTATTGTTTTTGATCAAAAAATAATACCCAAGTACAAAGACAAAGTGACGTATGATCTAGAAGACCACTCGTTGTGCATCAACAAACTTGCTGAGAACGACAGTGGCATCTATAAATTGTCTTTCTTAGATGCTGAATACAAAACATTAAAGGAGTTCTCCAGACTCATTGTTGAAGGTACGTTTTAAATCATTTTCATGTTAAGCTTATGTGTTTTGTGAATATACGACCACAGACGCTGATATACTAAACATTGGGTAAAGCGACTGGATTCTACTGGCAAAATAAATAATATAATATTAGGCATTCGAACATTATTAACATTCAAATAATTGTATAAGTGCACACTTTTTTTTCGTCCTTTTTTCCTATTTAATAATTAATTTTGATTATTATACTTAGTTTGATATGATTTGCTTTTATCAGTATTTGTGTCATGTTCTCGGATGTGTCGTAATGTAACACGTGTGTTCCGTTTGAGCTTTTTGTTTTCGATAAAGTTGGGAAAAAAAGTCGATTAAATATACATAAAAACATTTCACTAAACAGTCGTAGCTGCAGTTTTCCAGGCGGCCGGTTACAGTACCTACTAGCTGCCACTAGAGGGTGCCAACAAATAACCTCATGCCTTTTTAATGCATCTGCTTGGACGGGCGGTGCAGAAACTGTTCCCAGACCTGTCATGAGGATGTCAGGACTGCACTCCAACCTGTCTGACGCATCGTGCAACGTCACGGTCAACTGCTCCATCGGGGACGAGTGGGTGTGGTCTGCCTGTGACGCGGAGGGTTGCGCAACATCTCGGAGATCCCTCCGGAAGGTCAACATCAGCGTATTCACCGAGGACGGCTCCGTCGTCTGCAGGGGCGACAACAACGTCAGCACAAGCCGTGCGTCCGAAGGCACCGAGGCCACGTGTGCGTATTACGTGTGACGATTTATGTGTTTTTTCGACGACGGCTTGAAATCCAGATGAACACATGTGTAAAATAAACGTGTTTCCACGTCTTTCCAGGCCTCAGAAAACCTGATCCTGAACACCAAGAGACGTCGGGGCCCCCCGATGTTATCGCCATAGTAATAATAATTGTGGCGTGTGTGTCCCTCTGTGCCTTTGCTGTCTGTGTGGCAAAGAGGCTCTTTCCCACACAGCATCATCAGCGTCAGGTATTGCATAAGCAATATTGAAATAGATCTTTAAGACAGACATTGACAATGTCCAATTAGAAAGGCGGTGCTTTTGAATGAACCCCTTTCAGAAGCGTTCAACCACAACCTTTCTTCGAGACGTGAAATCGAGCCTTAGCTCAATGCTCCGAGATGTCACATACGTATGTGACATTGTTGGAAAACACATTTCACTGCATTATTTCTAGGGGGAAACACCTGCTGCTCGGATCACACGAAGCCGGCCGGTGGAGGCAAAGTCCCAATCGGTGTCGGGGGTCTCCACCTCCTCCTCCTCCTCCTCTTCCTCCTCCTCCAGTGAAGCCGAGGCCTGTTGCGAACACGTGGGAGCCTCACAGCCCTGCCAGACCATCAGCCAGACCATCAGCCAGACCAGCAGCCCCAGAGAGGAGTCGGGGTCCATCAACACGGTCTACAGCGTTTTATCCATTGTGACTTCCTCTCTGGGCAAAGATCCAGAACGACACAAGACGACACAAGAGACAAAGACTTCCCAGCATGCCACCCTGGACGAGGAGGAGGACATTAACACTCTGTACAGTGTGTTGCAAATCCCCCAAAAGTCACAGCACCACCAGTAGGTCCAAGGAGATGGAGACGAGTGAAAGAAGCCCGATGGGCTCTGGGAAAGAAGCCAGAACGATGGCATGGACACTCCTGCCTTTATGGATTACGCAACTATTGTGCGCAGTCTTTTGGTTTTGTGGTATTTGTTTTTGTCACTGCACATTTAAATGAGGAATGTCCACAGAGGACCACTAGGGGGTGTCATGAACCTGCATTTATGTCTGGGACTCAGGCTGCTGTAGTTATGTCCCAGAGAGCCACATTCTCCATGTAGTACTCCATAACTAATACTTGTTTTAACTGTTTTAATTTTAAAGTCATCACAGTCTTATTTGCTAAAAATAATATCCTGCTTTGCTTAATACCCGGGGGCTCAAGTCCTGGTCGCAAATCTGCTCCAAAAAATACAACCATCTGCTGAGGGTTCATATTCTCAGCACTGCACTGCATGTATCCAATGGTTGGCTATTAAATAATAAATAAACATTATATTGATGCACAATACAGGCTAACGAGCTGCAGGCCTTTCTGTACGATGTCTTTACTGAAGATTAACGACTTGATAATTTTAAAGCAGAAAGAAAGTCGGGAACGTGTACGTCCGATTTTCACAGACGTTTTATTCTATTGCAAAAAGAATTACGAGTTATTGATATAATCCCGATTATGAACTACATTGTGTTTCCTCTTACACCATTGAGGTGGCTACATTGTGGCTGTAATTTAATAATAGTCCCTTTCCTCTTTTGCGGTGTGTTTGTTTGTATTGCGCAATATATATATATATATTTTTTGTCCTTTGCACGTCTGATGCTGCTGTTCAGTCGTGATAAAACAGGCGTCCGGAAATAAGCGACATCTTCCTGCAGTTGCTGTTGTGTAACATTCTGCTGTCGGAGTTCAACACAGGGCTGACGCTGATTATGATTAAGTTAAAATAGGATGTGTTTAATTTCTTTTGGTGTGCTGCAGCAAACTAAATGTATCACTTCCTACTTGAGAACAAAAAGACATGTACACACTCTGTGACGCCATAGGCAAAGGCAGCTTTATGCAGCTATTATCATATTTAAATGTAATGTTCTTCTGTCTTATGAGCATTACAACACGCTGTGTTCCAAGCAGTCTGGTTGTTTGAGCTTTGTGTAAAAGGGAAGGAAACACACGCTGAAAACTCAGAAGCAGAAGTTAAAACTTCAGATCCAATTGATTTATGAAATGCGTCTTCTTTTTCTCTCCATTTCCTGATTTCTTCAATTGCTTCATACGTTTGAAGCTTTCTGTAAAAATCTTTTCTCATAAGCAGAGTGTCAGAGTCAGTGAGGACATGAGGATGGGACTCACTTTAGTTTGTGTGCCGGGGCTTTTCTGTGAGTACTTTCTATGTTTTAATCATAGTTTTATAGAGAAAACCTTTTACATGCCTGATGTTAATAGTTTCAATTTGATGACGATGTTTCTAACTTTATTTTAGTGATGAATATTCTCCTCTACTGTGGACACGCTCAAGGTTTTTATACAACTTATTTTTATATATTCACTCAAGACAATTCTCCACCTATTGTCACTCTTTAACACATTATATTAATGTGTTCTGTTTAGTGAATTTATGATCACTCATTTTCACATTTCCCCTTGTTTCTAGATATTTGGCTGTCCACTGATCCAAACAGGTCCACTTTCTTTACTGGAGAGTCTGTTACCTTCACATGTGACGTGAGGACAGGAGAAGAGACTGACTGGTTGTACTCATTCAGGAGGAATGGCGTTAATTTTCTCGACTATCGCACAGACAAGATAATTAGATCACCACCTGTAACTCCAGGCTTCACTGGGGAATATCAGTGTTATGCAAATCACAAGAGATCACCAGCTGTTTTCATAGAAAGTAATAAAGTGTCTCTAACTGCAACAGGTAAGTGAACAGAGTTTTACCATCATGACCAAAATCACTAAAAACATTTGTTTATTTATTAGCCATGTTGATATAATAAACCTGTCTGTGACAAAGTGCTATTATAATATACCGTATAGTGATGTAAATATTAGTGTAAAATTCATAAACCTTAAAGTTTGACCACAATCCGGAGAACCAATTATCACATAATCTTGATTGTTAAAATAAAAACAAAGACAGATGGACGGGCTTCAGCTGTGTACATAAATACATCTAAGACAAACCATCCAACATTTTATCAATTTTTAGAAAGTAGTCGGTGAATAATTAGTGACAACATGAACGTATCTAACAGAGCAGCTGAGTGTGGCGCCTCCTTCAGGGGAAATGTGCTCATTACTTAGTGAACCTGTCATTTATTACAGGAAGAGTGACTTTGACATCTTCTTCTGTCTCCAACTTAATGTTAAATTATATTTATATTAAAAACATAAATCACTGATACCTTGTAACATTGTTAATGTATTTAAAGTGATTCACTATCCCTCCTCGTTTGAAGGAGAATCCATGTTATGTTCATTTAACCAACAACTTCAGTGGTTAATAAGTGAAACATAAACAAGAGTTCTGTTGATTTCCTTCAGTTTATTTTACGTTAATAAAATACACAGATTCAGAAGTGATTAAATGTGTACATTCACACCTGTTTTACACATTTGGAGACAGGAACATAATGTAGGTTACAAGCGGTGCATGTAACCCACTCACGACTCATAACATGTCTTCCCAACAGATAAACCCAAGCCGGTCCTCACTGTGTCTCCATTGTGGCCGAGTCCTGGAGACTCAGTGACTCTGACCTGCAGGGTTGAACATCCATCTGCAGGATGGAGGTTCTTCTGGTACCAGGCTGTTCCCAAACTACCATACTCCTACAGCTATGAGCTGCTACCTGGTAGCTCCACTGGGACTGAAGAGGACTCCTTCATTGTTCATGGACAGACGCACACAGCAGGATATGTGTGCAGAGCTGGAAGAGGAGATCCAGTGTTCTACTCTTCGTATAGTGAACCTCAGTTCATCTGGTCTGGAGGTAGGTTAGTTCAGACTAACTGTTGTGGTGACATTTGACCTCAAACAAGTTTTCTAAACTTCTCTCTAGAACATTTTAACATGAATGAATCTCTTGACCCTCCTTCTCATCTTCACACACAAAGTGTTCATGTTAATTCTAAACTTTTGAAATAAATAATCCAATTTTTTAAGGCCACGACATTACATATTGACATTTTTTTTATTTCAGTTGGGAATATGCCTTACAATCATATTTTCTCTCATGAATAGCATTTATTATTTCTATTGGTTAATTTAAATTTACCTTAAGACGTGTTTGATTTCAATACATGCAACTAAGGCCATTTACTTTTTGTTTCCCCTCTTTCCTTAAGTCCTTTCCTTCATTCATTTCCCTCCTTCTCTCTTTCCCCCCAAACCTTTAAATACAGCTTTTAGATGTAAGGGGGAGACGTCTAGTTTGGTACATGGCTGCTTTTACATTAGGGTTCACTCCAAAATGCAACTATACAATGACTTGTTATGCTTGCTATGCTAGATCTCTTCTTCAGGTCTTGTTCTTTTGGGATTCAAGGGCAGTAAAGGAATCATCCCATGCATTATTCTTCAGTGCACTTCAGGTTATTCTGCAGCTAACAAACATGAAGTCAGCAGCGTTTAAAAAAGGTGCAGTGAGAAGCACGTTGGTGGATCTAATAGCAGTAATGGAATATAACATTCATGATGGTCATATAGGTATCGTTTTGCTTTCGTAGCCTTAGAATGTCCCTAGGGTGGGGCAGTGCAAGAGAGCTGAAAAAACAGGCACAATCACAAGGTTTAAACTGAAGGGGAAGGTTTATTGTTGCCTGTCTCGGGAGATCAATTTAAACCAAAATAATTTTTTAAAAAGTCCATAAATAAAGATAAAGCGTTCCGGAGGAGAAAGTAGTTCCTTAAACAAAAGGAACTACTTTCTTTGTTGTGCTTTGTTTGTCTCCTCGTGTGTTTTTCAGATTTCCATCCAGCAGCGTCTCTCACAGTGAGACCTCCCAGAATGCAGTTCTTCAGCAAAGAGTCACTGTCACTGAGCTGTGAGGGAAACTCTACTGAGTGGAGAGTGAGAAGGTTTATTAAATACCTGACATACTGTTCTTCCTGGGGAACCATGACTGGATCTACATGCAGCATCAACTCTATTGGGATTAGTGGAGTGTACTGGTGTGAGTCTGAAACAGGACAGTTCAGTAATGCAGCCAACATCACTGTACAGAGTGAGTTTTAATTCATTTAAGAGATATTTGTTTATGAAGTATTTCAACATTCTATTATAAAGTGTTGACATCTATAGATGACTCGTATTAACCAAACTTATTTTCATAATGAGTTTAATAAGCCTGAGAGTCCCCTTCTAAGGACAGACAGATATGTGCATCTGTACATGTGTGCATGTGTATTTTAAGAATAAATAACAAATATAATAACTCCATGTACCATATTAAGCATCAGAGCCTGGTCTACAAGAATAAGTAAACCATTTGTACATGCTCCATACACGCAACTCAACAACCAAAGCCCAATAAGATGTATGATTATTATTGTGCCTTCAGTTACTGTTTTGATGGTGTATGAGTTTGAATTTTGCTTAAACATCTTTTATTCTTCCTTATCAGTATTTTATTCTTATTCTTACTTTCACCACCTATTCATTACTAGTATTATTATTATTCCCTATCTGTGCTGTTTTGATGGTGTATGTCAGCGTCAGTTTGGTTGCTAAAGTGTGTGTCAGCCTGTTGTGAGGAACAAGTGTATACTAATCTTGTCGTTGTAATACCTAATTTTGGCCACACGATGGTGTCAAAGGTTTAAGTCCATGCAGTACCCTCTCTGCCCACTGGGGTATGAGTGTTCGTACCTCTAGAGGCGCTATTTCTTATTTTGAGTGCAGAGAAGCTTCTACTGTACCAGAGGGATACAGCGGTCGATCACTGGGGTTTATAACACCAGTTCACAAATATTGTTTAATTTCTCCTTAACCCATTGTACCATAGACTATGATTTCCCCTTTTATTTCCCTTTTAATGCCCCACAGAGATGTAGTCTGGTCGAAAAACTTCTTCCGAGGAATTCTCAGCACACTTTTGTGTCCTGATACGCTCGGTTTTCAGGTCTCGTTAAACTCACCAAGATCTACAAAACCCACCCGCACAGTGCATTGAAAACAATAAAACTTTCCCTGTGTCCCTCCTCGCCTTCCGCGGTAATAAACTAAACTGACCGCGTCTGAGCCACCGGTCAGTTACAAGAGGTATCCACGTCTTCCCGCGAACTTCAACTTGTATTTCTATCGTCTAAGAGTCGACGTTGGTATCTCTCACGAGCGTCCCTTAGTCCTATTTAAACTCTTTATTCTTTTACCTAAATCCCTACCAGTGGACACTTATTCTCTTTCCCTCTGAAAAGCCCAGTGGAAATATGTGCTTTTACTTTACGTGTGATCAGGGACAACCTATTTCTAAACTACGGACGGAGGCTTATTCTGCTGTTGACAACTCAATTTAGTTTATCCAATCACAGACAGTCTAACTCAAGGTCGTCTGCTCACCTGTTCGTTATGAGGCACCTCTCGTTGTCAACCGCCAAACAGCCGCCGACCCTCGGCTGGGATCCGGGAAACGTCACCGCTCTTTGTCTTTACTCAGGTCAAACAATCACGTCGTCAAATAGCTCTTATGGTTGAGGAGGTACACTCGTTTTAGTCTGGTATGCAAATCTTCGCAATTTTTGTGAAAAAATGCCTCAAGAATAACCTAATATCTATAATAATACCTATTCTTTGTTCTCTTCACAGGCGGTGATGTCATCCTGGTGAGCTCTGTCCGTCCTGTGACTGAGGGACATTCTGTCACTCTCAGCTGCAGGTTGAGGACAGAAAAGGTTCTTTATAACGTGGATTTCTATAAAAATGAAAAACTCATCTCAAATGATGCCAGCGGGGAGCTGTTTATCTCTGAAGTTACAAAGTCAGATGAAGGTTTTTATAAATGTGAAGGAAGAGATTCACCACAAGGTTTCAGGAGTTTGACGTCACCAAAGAGTTGGTTGTCAGTTAAATGTGAGTATAAGATTAAAAACGCTGTTATAAGTTGGTTTAAACTATTTGTTTAAGTCAGACATACTTGTGTATCTATTGATGATTATGTGTATTTGTGTGTATATTCTGAAGCTGCAACAACAAGCTCTCCAGTTCCCGTGCTGTTGGTTGTTGGTCTGGTTTGTGGAGTTTCACTGATTATTCTGCTGCTGCTGGTTCTGTATTGCTACAGAAAGTCAAAAGGTGAGATCTGTTCCTTCTGATATTAGATTGATTACAATCTAAGAAGTCAGTCACAGATATAATGACATGTTGTGTAGTAACAATAGAACAATTCTAAAACAGCAAAAGTCTTTTTCTTCCAGATTCACGCCTCGTGAGGTTGGTACAAAACTCTCTTCTCTCTTTCTGAACATAACAGCAGTACTTTACACGTTCCTCATTAAATACATTTACTTCCTGTTCTGGGTCCACCAGGTCTCAGAGCACCAATCAGAGCCCAGCTACAGACCACGTGACCAACCAGGTTGAAACTCAAAACAATGCATATGCCTCTCTTATCCATGGTCAGCTTTTATCCTGATTCATTTATTAATGTATAATTTACTTTAAACATGAACATTCTATTGTTGGTTATCTGTTAAAGACGATTACATAAAAAAAAGGTCTTGAAGTGCAGGATGGACTCGTCATGCTCTCCTCTTATCTTTGTGACAGGGAAGAATAATGAAGCAGAAGAGAGCGCCGTTTACTCGGACGTGAAGATGTCTTCAGCTGCAGGTACAACAGATCTTTCTAAATAAGTCTTCATTTGGTATTTACTATGGCCCAGTGTCATCAAAAACAACAATATTCAAATCCTACACATTTTTGAAATAAATTGTTGTTAATCTTACTTTTTTAAATTGTAATATCTGACACTACTATGCAATCATAAAATAAACATAACCGCATGACACATTTCATTCATCTGTATTCATTCATCGATATATAACTAAAAATGTGTCTTTTGTTTTAGACGACAATGTGATGTACGCCCAGGTTTACCCTCACAATAAAGACAAGAGAGATGAACGTAAGTAAAGTCTTCGTCCACCTGCAGCCGCTCCTCCTCATCACACTGAGTCTTTGTGTAAAGTGAGTTATGTGTCACTTCAAAACGGACATTGTTTAAATAAAAAAATAAAAAAATAGTTTTAACATATTCTGAAACCATTGCTGTTTATTCCTACTTCCATTATCATTATAACCTATTCTGCCTAATATTGTAATCTATTTTCTCCTGTGTTGTTTTTTTGTATCAGTACAGGGGTATTACTAGTAAACATTATTCAAATTCATCTTTCCATTCATAGGGAGATCAAGATCTGCAGAAGCGGATGAAACTGTTTATTCTGAAATCAAACCAGGAACATCTCGTGGTAATAATGCAGTGATAATTAAACAATTTGTTTTACATATAGTCAATAGTCCAGTAGAGTAACATTTCTTGAAGCACCTTTAAGCACATTTTAAATAACGTTACTCTCTATATTCTTTTGTTCTCTTCCAGATCAATAAAGACATGAAAAACAAAATCTGTTTAATCAATATTTGCAGCTTTTTAAAAAATGTAATCCTTGCGGGCAGCTTTGCTATCTGACGAGTCTTTTGTACAGTTAATCTATTAGAAGATGATTTAAAAGAAATCATCACATGTTTTTAATCTTCTGTATTTTTAAAATGTTGGTTCTTTTAAATGTGTCAATAAACTTTTGTTTCCAATATACCGTCAATATACTTTTAGTTCTTTACACATGCATTTTAATTTGTCTCATAATCTGCACACTGATTTTGCTGATCCAGGTGAGTCATGCTTTTGGGGATAGAAATAATGAAGAAACGTATAACTTTGAACCATCAGGTAAAATAATTTGATCTAAAAACCTATGCAATTGTAAAAAAAAAAAAAAAGAAGCTCTCTTGGGAGAATAAATCCCTTTAATTAAGTGTATCTGTAATTAGTTTTACATCATGGGGTGGACAGCAGATGGAGCATGCTGAGGAACACAAACCTGCATTGCAACAATAAGATTCAGGTTGAAAATGAGTAAAATGGCACTTTAATACTTACAGAAGTTCAGGAGGAGTCTTAGTAAGCTTCCACATGTTGTCTCCCTTGAACTACAGCAAAGAAAATAACTACAGTGTTGTATGTTGTACTTATTATGTATTTAAACTAAACGGGCTGCATTGTATATCTTCAGGGCAATTCCTCACTGTCAATGTACTAAGAAAGTGTTTGTTCTTGCCACCGACGCGCTCAGATTGTTATTATATATATATTTTTTAGGCGTTCTCTTGATCCGGTCTGTTTATCGTCAAGCCGAAGTCTCATTCTGAAAATCTTGCGAGATGTGACTGAATGTTTGTCTGATTTCGACGATGTGTACGTAAAATGACGGTGCCGAACCGGCTGCCGAGACGTCATTACGTCACGTTTCGTGGCTGTAGCGCTCGCGCTCAAAACTGGACCACTACCAACATAAAACCGTTGGGTCGTCTGTTGTAGCAAACTGCTCTAAGATGGTGTATTTTTGGTCCTGCAACACTGTACCACTGAGCCGTATAAAGCGACTTCTGAAAACCACGATGATCAAGCTCCACAGAGACAACTGTGCAAAACTGTTGCCAATCTTTCACAGACATTAACCCCTCCCATCTAGTAACAACATCTACATCCTCTACACTGGCATATTCCTTGCTAGCCCCAAGTGCTACCATACCATTATTATACATAACCCTGTAAACATACCCGTTTAAGCCCTTGTGTTTTATCTCTAAGACCGGGGTCCTCTCAGTAGTAAGACCATCCTTCTGAAGTCTCTGGGGCCGGGCAGCATCCACAGTTGTATTGTTAGGTCTAAAGTCTGCCGACATACCTATAGCACGTCCAGTGGGGGTCTTATCCAAACCACCGGCAGACTGCATCTTGCAAAGAATCCAAATGAGCAGCAACAGAAACAGCAGCAGCAGTCCTGGTCAAAGAAGCAGCAGAAGAGGGGTCCAGAGGTGAAAGAATCAACAATACCTAACCACCCTGTATAATATATTACGTATACGCGCAAATTTACCCTATATATACTACTCATCTGTGCGAACAGGTTTCCTGCAGAGTACACCGTACACCGAAGCTTGTGCTTATCTTGTCCCTCTGCTGTGCGAGCGTGTGTTTGGGTCCACCAACTACACCATATCATAACAGTATGGGAAAAAAATTATGTTAATGTTAATATCCATATTTAACATTTGTTGTACTTGTGCAAAGTTGAATCCTGAATCTCAATTTGATACTATGTACATTTGATAAACACTTTGCCATGTAAACTAACCTGATTTTGCAGTTAGGCAGGATATCACCCCACCTCTTTAATAACAGGAAGTGAAGGAATCCTTACACCGCCAGATGTTAATCAAACCTTTCAAGCAAATGCTAGTTACACTTAATTAAGACACCAATATATATGTATTAGTTTAGAATTTGAAATTCTAAATATTTTGTGTGATTTCTTTTCTTTTTTTGGGTGAGTTTTCCTAATTCAGTTTGAGGGTCTAAGGACAAAGAGTTGTGTACGTTGCACAGATTGCAAAGCTCTTGTGAGTCTGAGTCTCTGGAATATTAATTGACTTATCCGCCACAATTTTAGACAGGGCCTCCTTTTTATTATTTATTGGGCTCAAAAAACGTGTGTGTGTAAGATACTGTATAGCTATCAAATGCATGTTTGTATATTTATCACACAGTGGTTCTCAACCTGGGGGTCGGGACCCTTAAGAGGGTTGGCAGACAGTTCTGGAGAATAAACACAATATTGTAAATAGAATAACATGTATCAGAATGGAAAAATAGTTGACATGACATCACCTGTACCAGTGTTATCATTTGTCTCAGAATCGATTTTATTAATGGTGTGAGTTTCTAACGAGGGATTTTCATTGAGGAAAGGGGGAGAGAAAAAGACCTGAAACGCCTCACAAATCCACAATACTATAAATGTATGATGTGTATTTACATGAACTGTCTGAGCCATCAAACAACAAAAGGTGTGCACCTGTCGACTTAAAGTTGTTAAGTAAAAGAGAAAAGGAAAAGGTGGTCGGAATTTACAAAAGCATGAGCAAAAATTGTCATAAAAAACGTTTCACAATAAAACAATGTTGTCTTCATCTTTTGAAGAAGTTTTACATTACAGTTTTACAAGACTTCTCAGAGGGTTTGCTCTGGGTTCTTCACAGAGTACAAAGCACTCGGTCTTTGTTTAAATGGTACAGATTAAGGACAATGTTGAAAAGAGGACAAAGCATCTGTAGTTTGTCAAGTTCTTTTATTTAGTTTACTACTATCACTAAGTGTGATAGTTTATTCTGCAGCCAAGATCTTGCATAGTGAAAGTCATGTGGTTTGTATTTAAATCTTGAATTGTTATACAACAGTATCAACCTGTATTATTGTGATTAATACACCTCTCAAGTATGGACATGCTGATGGTGATTAGACAAATTCTGTTTTTCTATTTATTCACAAAAGAAAAACCTTGAGCGTGTCCACAGTAGAGGAGAATATTCATCACTAAAATAAAGTTAGAAACATCATCATCAAATTGAAACTATTAACATCAGGCATTTAAAAGGTTTTCTCTATAAAACTATGATTAAAACATAGAAAGTACTCACAGAAAAGCCCCGGCACACAAACTAAAGTGAGTCCCATCCTCATGTCCTCACTGACTCTCTGACACTCTGCTTATGAGAAAAGATTTTTACAGAAAGCTTCAAACGTATGAAGCAAATGGAAAAAATCAGGAAATGGAGAGAAAAAGAAGACGCATTTCATAAATCAATTGGATCTGAAGTTTTATCTTCTGCTTCTGAGTTTTCAGCGTGTGTTTCCTTCTCTTTTACACAAAGCTCAAACAACCAGACTGCTTGGAACACAGCGTGTTGTAATGCTCATAAGACGGAAGAACATTACATTTAAATATGATAATGGGCCGATATTTCAATCTCCTTCCTACATATATGATCATCAGCAAAGGGACAGCAATTATTGATGTTACTGTAAAGGCAGCTGCATAAAGTCAAAGGTTTCCATTCTAGAATTATTAAACTACCCACGTACATACATTATGCATTATACATTATGCATTATACTAAAGATGCAGATGAAACTCAGGTGGCATACTCCCTTTGTAATCCGTGATCTTTCTCACCAAACTGGGTCAATATATAACATGTAAATATGTTTCTTCTACAGTTTGGATAACAAAATTGTCGGCCTATCGTATCACAGAATTTGTACATGTCTTCACTTTATGGTGAAATGATGGTGAAATTTTGCAACGTCTTCAGCCACAGGATGTGACTCAGCTCCAGCAAACAGAGTGAGTCCCATCCTGACGTCCAGCACTCACTCTGCTCCTCTCATTCTGAGAAAGGCGTTTCTAGTTTTTACGTATTCAAGATGTAAAATTAAAGAAACCGTTCTATCATTTTTTGGGGGAAATTAGCGAATAATTGCATACTCATACTAAAATGGCCTTCTCTCTGCAACCACAAGAGCTATTTGAATACTGTTGGTGTTATAATAAAGGCAAAACTTGTGAGATTTGACCAGATGTGTGGATATCAGTATATATGTTACTGGTTAAGAGTAAATGAAGATGGCACACATTAGTCTCAGGCTTGTGTGAAACAATGGACTAAACATGAACAAATATAATAAATAAATATAATGCTGTTGCACACCAAATTAAAGAAGAATACAAGAATGTGTAAGCCGTTTGTTCATGCTCCAAACACAACTCCAACACCAAAGATTGAAAAAAAATAGAATAAAAAGGATAAATAAAGAACTTTCAGGAGGATTATCTCTTTGGAATAATGCAGCTGTGGGTTTAAACCTCTAACAAATAATCGCACAATATGTCAACAGTCTCTCTGCAAAGTTTGACTTTGATAAAGTGAAGCATAATAAAATTAGAGAGGTTTTAGTACAGTGCCATTTCAATGTTCTCATTGACCATGCTATATTTCACTTGTATTTCACTATTGGTGTTCAATACATCCAAATACAGCAGAAACATAGACTAAATAAACCATAATAATGCTCTGTGCCCTCAAATCCTCAGTTTTCTGTCAAATGCTCACTACGATTCGCTGATAAAAAAGTAAAATCTGACTCAATGGACCCCAAGATACTGTTCTGCTCTAACAGGAAGTCAGCCGTCAGTTAGCGACCGTGTGCATGCGCCGCTTAAAGACCACCGATTGTCCTTTTTCAGCCAAAGTAAGTCATAATTCTCTAAGATCGCATTCACTGATGCTTTAGTGGAGAAGAAATTGAAGGAGATCTTGTGAATCTCCAGGTTGTCTACTTTCTAGAAAGCTATTCCGTTCATGTCTAGCTTGAAGCTAACAACAACAACACGAGCCACAAAGCTGCTGCGTGGTCCAACTGTTCGCGAGATCTTTTGATTGATATTTGGTCATTCATAACTTTGGTGTTTGGAGCATACAAACAGCTTACACATTCTTGTATTCTTCTTAACTTGTAAAACATCATTATATTCCTTCATGATTAGTCCATTGTTTCACACAAGCCTGAGACTAGCCCGACTTGGGGGGCTCTCGAGCTTCAACATCGAGCAACAGCTCCAGTAGTTAATACAGGACTCTATATGCAGAGACTTTAGGAATGCTATAAGTATTTTAAAGAGCCACTTTACTAATGTTCAACATTAATCTTCAATATAAGAATCTGGAAATGCTTCCTAGTAATCAGAGATGGCAGTCAGAAACTTGAAGTTTATTGATGTATAAAAAGGTCAAACATAGGAAAACAGATTAAATCTATCCAGATGAAACCAAATTACGTTCAGCACCTGTCAACCCATTGAAAAATAGAAAGGAACTTGAATGTTTTCCAAAAACAGATTAAATGTAGAATCTTTTTCATGAAAAATAAAAGAGAGGATGACTTTATATCCGCATTATCACCAACGTACTGAAGCTCAAAGATTAAACTTGTTCCTGCTTTTTAAACCAGCCTCCATTCAAAGTTGTCTACAAAAAAGTGACTACCAGAAGAGAGAAAACTGTATATACAAAACACTCAATCTTAACATTTGATTTATTATATGTAATAAAGTGAAGACATTTCACCAAGTAAAACTGAATATTAAAGCCATATGATGTATTTTCTTTTAAGCCCCAAGCTATTTTCTAGGTTTCTGCTCGAAATATCATAACCAAACTAAAAAGGGTGTAGCTCTGCAACCACAAAGACTATTTGAATAATGTTGGTGTTATAATAAAGGCAACACATGTGGGCTTCTGTTCAGATGTGTACATATTAGTATATATGTTACTGGTTAAGAGTAAATAAAGATGAAAGACAGCAAAAGTTGAATTTCCAGGTTCGCCTAGAAAAAAAAGCACTTTCAGGATGATTATCTTTTGGAAAGATGCACAGAAACAGCAAAGCACATCATAGATCATAGCACAATATGTGACCAGTCTCGGTGCAAAGTTTGACTTTGAAAAAGTAAAGCAGAACAAAGTTAGAGAGGTTTTAGTACAGATAAATTAGGCGAAATGGGCAATTTGAATTTTCTCATGTACCAAACCTTATATTTCACTTTTATATTACTTATGGTGTTGAATACATCAAAATATAGCAGTCTTTGTTGATTAGAAGAAGAACATTTTTTAAATAAGCAACATTTGTGACTGTAAGTGCTAAATCGATTCATGTTGCTGTGTTTTTTAGCTCATATCTCAGAGATGCTTTGGTGCAGAAGGATTTTGAAAATACATTTAGAATCTGTGTTAAGTCCTCTTGCTCTTTGCTATCTGCCTTTTTCTGATAGCACCGATCTACGGGTTTCTAGTTACGGAAACGTGCTGAGTGGGCTGACTCCTGACAAAATGATGATTATGATATTTTCACAAGTCTTTCAGTTGGTGTTTGAGTTGTGTGGAAGAAGTTCACACAATAATTATAAAAAAAGACCAGGATGTGGTTTTTCATGTTGTCATCCATTCTCTGGTTCTGTCCATAAAGATGTGTTATTGACCTGGAAGAACACAAATGAAAAATAGATTTAAGGTTAATTAAGAGTTACAGGTGCATTTTGACATTTTACTCATGTCGCTGAATATTGTGTAATACAGTTATCTATTGTGTCGCCAACTAATATTTGTGAGACATTAATAATCAGATTTATGTGATATTTATTGGATTAAACATGTCTGTAAAGCAACATGCTGCATGTGAAACAGACAAACTCAAACACATCCAAACTGTTTAAAAGCTCTTATTTACAGTCATTGTTGTATGTGAATTGGTGTCTCCAGCTGGTCGTAATAAAGAAATACACTCAAAGTCGTAGTACAAAGTCTGTTGTACTCGTCTGTACCTGCAGCTGTTCCCATCGTCACATTGGAGTAAACGCTCTCCTCTGGTTCATTATTGTTCCCTGTTAGAAGGATCAGATGAATGCATGAAAAGACCATTTTATGTCCTTTATTTAAAGACTGCTGGCCGACAAACACATTTAAACTATTGCATTTTATTCTCATTACATACTTTTTTTTTACTTAAGGAATTGTCAGCAGTCATTTCATCTTATTTTAGTATTTCTAACAGCTCTGTGATAAACACACAGTATATACTGTACCATGTCCAGGTTCTTCAGAGCCTCTGATTGTTTCATAGAGACAAGAATCACCTACAGAGCCGTGGAAATCAAGACAAGGTCATATCAGTCATTTTAACCACATTATATGAATTATGTAATATTATTAAACAGATAACCAGAAATAGAAATGTCAGTTTTAAATTAAACTATACAGTAATAAATGAATCAGGATAAAAGCTGACCATGGAGAAGAGAGGCATATGCATTGTTTTGAGTTTCAACCTGGTTGGTCATGTGGTCTGTAGCTGGGCTCTGATTGGTGCTCTGAGACCTGGTGGACCCAGAACAGGAAGTAAATGTATTTAATGAGGAACGTGTAAAGTACTGCTGTTATGTTCAGAAAGAGAGAAGAGAGTTTTGTACCAACCTCACGAGGCGTGAATCTGGAAGAAAAAGACTTTTGCTGTTTTATAATTGTTCTATTGTTACTACACAACATGTTATTATATCTGTGACTGACTTCTTAGATTGTAATCAATCTAATATCAGAAGGAACAGATCTCACCTTTTGACTTTCTGTAGCAATACAGAACCAGCAGCAGCAGAATAATCAGTGAAACTCCACAAACCAGACCAACAACCAACAGCACGGGAACTGGAGAGCTTGTTGTTGCAGCTTCAGAATATACACACAAATACACATAATCATCAATAGATACACAAGTATGTCTGACTTAAACAAATAGTTTAAACCAACTTATAACACTGTTTTTAATCTTATACTCACATTTAACTGACAACCAACTCTTTGGTGACTTCAAACTCCTGAAACCTTGTGATGAATCTCTTCCTTCACATTTATAAAAACCTTCATCTGACTTTGTAACTTCAGAGATAAACAGCTCCCCGCTGGCATCATTTGAGATGAGTTTGCCATTTTTATAGAAATCCACGCTATAAAGAACCTTTTCTGTCCTCAACCTGCAGCTGAGAGTGACAGAATGTCCCTCAGTCACAGGATGGACAGAGCTCACCAGGATGACATCACCGCCTGTGAAGAGAACAAAGAATAGGAAGTTTGGCTCAAAAACATCAGCTGGTTGAACAAGCTGCTGTAAATGATGAGGACACATTTATGAGGACTCTTTGATGAGTAAAATAAGTTTGGTTAATACGAGTCATCTGTAGATGTCAACACTTTATAATAGAATGTTGAAATACTTCAGAAACAAATATCTCTTAAATGAATTAAAACTCACTCTGTACAGTGATGTTGGCTGCATTGCTGAACTGTCCTGTTTCAGACTCACACCAGTACACTCCACTAATCCCATTAGAGTTGATGCTGCATGTAGATCCAGTCATGGTTCCCCAGGAAGAACAATATGCCAGGTGGTCATATTTAATAAACCTTCTCACTCTCCACTCAGTAGAGTTTCCCTCACAGCTCAGTGACAGTGAATCTTTGCTGAAGAACTGCATTCTGGGAGGACTCACTGTGAGAGACGCTGCTGGATGGAAATCTGAAAAACACACGAGGAGACAAACAAAGCACAGAAAAATAAAGTTTTAAAAAAGCTATATGAAAATAATCCTATTTATTATACTTTTAATCTTTTTACTTGTGAATAAAAACATAGGATCAAAAAGAAAAATGAATCAAGAGATGACATATGACATATAACTGAAAGAAAATAAAACCCTTTGAAAACATTTAAAGTATCTAGTTCATAAAAGAAAAGAATGCATTGCGGTACAAGATTGTATTATAGATTTCCAAACTGTGAAGGTGAAAAGGAGGGTCAAGAGTTTCATTAATGTTAAAATGTACTTAAAATGTTCTAGAGACAAGTTTAGAAAACTCAACGTTTGGTGCTGTTTGAGGGAAAATGTCACCACAATAATGACATTTCTTCCTCTGAGCAAGAACATAAAAGTCTGAACTAACCTACCTCCAGACCAGATGAACTGAGGTTCACTATACGAAGAGTAGAACAATGGATCTCCTCTTCCAGCTCTGCACACATATCCTGCTGTGTGCGTCTGTCCATGAACAATGAAGGAGTCCTCTTCAGTCCCAGTGGAGCTACCAGGTAGCAGCTCATAGCTGTAGGACTCCAGTTTGGGAACAACCTGGTACCAGAAGAACCTCCATCCTGCAGATGGATGTTCAACCCTGCAGGTCAGAGTCACTGAGTCTCCAGGACTCGGCCACAATGGAGACACAGTGAGGACCGGCTTGGGTTTATCTGTTGGGAAGACATGTTATGAGTCGTGAGTGGGTTACATGCACCGCTTGTAACCTACATTATGTTCCTGTCTCCAAATGTGTAAAACAGGTGTGAATGTACACATTTAATCACTTCTGAATCTGTGAATTTTATTAACGTAAAATAAACTGAAGGAAATCAAGAGAACTCATGTTTATGTTTCACTTATTAACCACTGAAGTTGTTGGTTAAATGAACATAACATGGATTCTCCTTCAAACGAGGAGGGATAGTGAATCACTTTAAATACATTAACAATGTTACAAGGTATCAGTGATTTATGTTTTTAATATAAATATAATTTAACATTAAGTTGGAGACAGAAGAAGATGTCAAAGTCACTCTTCCTGTAATAAATGACAGGTTCACTAAGTAATGAGTACATTTCCCCTGAAGGAGGCGCCACACTCACCTGCCCTGTTAGATACATTAATGCCACTAATTTTTCAAAAGGGATAGCATATTGCACTTATTCTGTAAATGTATTTATGTAAACAGCTGTAGCAAATAACTCTAAAAGGTAATTAACCTGAAAGTAAGTGTCATAATACGTGGTTAATTAAAATAATTGAGTAAAAATAAGGTAGGCAGTAACTCGTTAAAGTTATGTAAATAAACCATCCTACACTATATCGCAGGCCCACAATGGGTTAAATTCAGTTGGTGCCCTGAGGTAGCGCTATCTGGTTTGATTGGATAAGCCAGGTGTCACTCCGCCGATCTGTGAGTTTGATTGGCTGGTTCCTGCTCGGCTGAGGCAGCGACGCACCGGAGCTACGTTTGTTTGGGTGTACGTGAGTGTGTGTGTGTGTGTGTGTGTGTGTGTGTGTGTGTGCCCAATTCTAATGTTACATATCAGCCAATTAGAATGTATTACTATTAGGGTTAATTATTAGTCAAAAATGTATTCAGGATTAGTATTTAAAGTCCTGTTTGTAAGTCTGTTTTGTGTTGTTATTGTCCCCCAAAAGGGTAAATATAATTTAGTCATTAAACTCATTGCTTTTTAACAGAAAGCTGTTTTCTGGGGTCAGTCTTTTAAACTATAGTATAGTATAATTAAATAACCCCATTGCTAAATTAGAGGGGTTCTTTATTATTAGGAAGGTAATATAACTTCCACCAAATACAGGTACGCCTTCGTGGTAGCTACCTTTTTAACAAACAAACCCAAACACCGCCTGATTCCTGTTTAAATATGTTTTATGTAGATCTACTGAGAGAGTGTGGGTGCTACACAGCTGAAGCCCGTCCATCTTTCTTTGTTTTTATTTTAACGATCAAGATTATGTGATAATTGGTCCTTTACTCAAAGTTTAGGATTACATGGTTAAACAGCATCAGTGGTCAACCTTTAAGGTTTATAAATCTTACACTAGTTAACATTCACACAGTATCACTACATTATATTATATTAGCACTTTAAAGGATGTTATATAAACTCGGCTCATAAATAATAAGTACCTTTAGTGAATTTGGTCATGATGGAAAAAACTCTGTTCACTTACCTGATACAGTTATAGAGATTGTATTACTTTCTATTCTTATCAGTGAGACGATCTTGCAAGTTGCAACACATTGGTATTCACCACTGTATTCTGGAGTTAGAGATATAGATATCTTATTTAAAGTGTTGGAGAGAAACTTATGACCATTCCTAATGATTGAACAATCCCAGAGTTTGGGATTGTTGAAAGGTTCTCCCATCCTCACGTCACATGTGAAGGTAACAGACTCTCCAGTAAAGAAAGTGGACCTGTTTGGATCAATGGACAGCGAAGTCTCTAGAAACAAAAACAAAATGAGTGAAATGCGTTTTTTTTTATAGTATTCATCATGAATTAACTAAACAGAACACATTAATATAATGTGTTAAAGAGTGGCAATAGGTGAAGAATTGTCATGAGTGAATATATTTAAAAAAAGAAAGGAAGTTGTATAAAAACCTTGAGCGTGTCCACAGTAGAGGAGAATATTCATCACTGAAATAAAGTTAGAAACATCGTCATCAAATTGAAACTATTAACATCAGGCATGTAAAAGGTTTTCTCTATAAAACTATGATTAAAACATAGAAAGTACTCACAGAAAAGCCCCGGCACACAAACTAAAGTGAGTCCCATCCTCATGTCCTCACTGACTCTCTGACACTCTGCTTCTGAGGAAAGATTTTGTAACTCTTAGACTTTGAGCAAAGTTTTCTTCAGTTAAACTTCCTTCCCTTTTCCATAAAGCTCACTCAACTAGAGAGTAGATATCTAAAAAGTTACACATTAGATTTAGTGGTGGAATCGTGTTGTCTGAAGGAAAACACACACTTACTCTAGATAGCAGAGAAAGGTGGAGAAAGCCACTGATGCAGTTTATTTATTTTAAAATGATTTGGCTAAACCTTTTTGCACATCTTCCTCTCAGAATAAAAGCTGGCAATCATCCAACTATGGTGTATATACAAGATGTGAAAACAAGTTCAGACCGGAGCAGTTGATGAGTCATTCTCAGTCATTATTCTGTTAATTCATCGTCTCATAGTGTGGCTCACATCATCTTTGCCCTTTTTTAGCTCTTCCTCCATTTCCTTTGACATGTCAATCTTTTTTAATGAAACCCAGAACATCACAGGTGTGTCCCTTTTCCTGTCATGTGAGAGAGGGTCACGTTCGTATGGTTTCTAATGTCACTATTGCACGTACCAGTTGAAAGCCTTTCCCTCTTTTTTATCACAGCTCCGATGTTGTTATCACAGCATCAGCGGCCATCGCTGGCCTTTTCCATGATAGCCTGACCATACACCTGCTATGTCTCTTTAGTAGTAATGTCAGCCTTACTATACATATGCTATGCCTCTTTAGTAGTAATGTCAGCCTTACTATACACCTGCTTGTGTCTGTAGCTAATTACACATCAAAGCTGACTAGGATGACATGTGGTGTTCCCCAAGGTTCACTACTGGGGCCTCATCTGTTCAACATCTACATTATTCCACTGGCTCAGATTATGAAAAACAACAACGTGTGTTATCATAATTATGCAGACGACACAAATCCACATAACTATATCACCAGGGGATTATAATCCCATACAAGGGCTAGCTAAATGCATTGAAGAAATCAACAACTGGATGTTCCAGAATTTTCATCAATTAAATAAAGATAAAACAGAAGTAATTGTTTTTGGTCCCAAGGACGAACGACTGAAAGTCAGCGCTCAGCTCCAATCACTGATGTTGAAAACCACAAACCAAGCCCGAAATCTAGGTGTAGTTATGGAAATCTAATTATTTTATTTTTTTGCTAGAGAAATGGCAGTCAGAAACACTGCTGGCAGCTTTTTGCTGGAAGTTTATTGATGCATCAAAAGGTCAAACATAAGAAAACAAACTAAATACATCCAGGTGAAACCAAAGTACACACAGGAGCTGTCAAACCATCCATCCATCCATTTTCAATACCGCTTATCCTCATTAGGGTCGCAGGGGCGCTGGAGCCTATCCCAGCTGACATAGGGCGAAGGCAGGGGACACCCTGGACAGGCCGCCAGTCCATCGAGGGCGAGCTGTCAAACCATTTTTTTAAAATATTGGACAAATGCAAACTCCAAAAACAGATTCAATGTTAGAAATGTGGAAGCTCTATCCTCAAAAATGAAAGAGAGGATGACTTTATATCCGCATTATCATCCATTCAAAGTTGTGTACAACAAAGTGAATTGTGGTGGCTGGGTGTGGTTAGGCTCAGCTGCAGAGGGGAGTGGGGGAGTACGCTCAGGGAACGGTACCAGGTGGAGGCCTAATTGGCCTCACCTGGGTCTAATGATGATTGCTCATTATAAGTGTGCAGATGGACAAAGGTGAGGGGTTTTGGGATTCGGCAGAACGCCGGACCGACGCTGCTGTCCACGGGAGCAGATCAGCGGCAAGCACGACGGAGACCGCATCCGCCTGGAATTAATAAAAACAATTAACTAGCTCCTGTCTCTAGTGTCTCTGTGCTAGGGAGATACCACCCGCGGTAACACGTGTGTGTTACATTAATGTACCAGAAGAGAGAAGAAAACTGTATTTACAAAACACTCAATCCTAACATTTGATTTATATGTAATAAAGTGAAGACATTTCACCAAGTAACAATATTAATATATTAAAGCCATATGATGTATTTTATTTAAATGATGTGCTAATAGGTTAACTGTACAAAATACTGTCTTATTGAAGGAAAGAAGTTGTTCACACAATAATTATAAAAAAGACCAGGATGTGTTTTTTCATGTTGTCATCCATTCTCTGGTTCTGTCCATAAAGATGTGTTATTGACCTGGAAGAACGCAAATGAAAAATAGATTTAAGGTTGTTTAAGAGTTACAGGAACATTTTGACATTTTACTCATGTCTCTGAATATTGTTTTAATACAGTTATCTATTGTGTCGCCAACTAATATTTGTGAGACATTAATAATCAGATTTATGTGATATTTATTGGATTAAACATGTCTGTAAAGCAACATGCTGCATGTGAAACAGACAAACTCAAACACATCCAAACTGTTTAAAAGCTCTTATTTACAGTCATTGTTGTATGTGAATTGGTGTCTCCAGGTGGTCGTAATATAGAAATACACTCAAAGTCGTAGTACAAAGTCTGTTGTACTCGTCTGTACCTGCAGCTGTTCCCATCGTCACATTGGAGTAAACGCTCTCCTCTGGTTCATTATTGTTCCCTGTTAGAAGGATCAGATGAATGCATGAAAAGACCATTTTATGTCCTTTATTTAAAGACTGCTGGCCGACAAACACATTTAAACTATTGCATTTTATTTTCATTACATACTTTTTTTTTACTTAAGGAATTGTCAGCAGTCATTTCATCTTATTTTAGTATTTCTAACAGCTCTGTGATAAACACACAGTATATACTGTACCATGTCCAGGTTCTTCAGAGCCTCTGATTGTTTCATAGAGACAAGAATCACCTACAGAGCCGTGGAAATCAAGACAAGGTCATATCAGTCATTTTAACCACATTATATGAATTATGTAATATTATTAAACAGATAAATAGAAATAGAAATGTCAGGTTTAAATGTAATTATACATTATGAAATTAATCAGGATAGAAGCTGACCATGGAGAAGAGAGGCATATTCTCTTTCTTGAGTTTCAACCTGGTTGGTCACGTGGTCTGTAGCTGGGCTCTGATTGGTGCTCTGAGACCTGGTGGACCCAGAACAGGAAGTAAATGTATTTAATGAGGAACGTGTAAAGTACTGCTGTTATGTTCAGAAAGAGAGAAGAGAGTTTTGTACCAACCTCACGAGGCGTGAATCTGGAAGAAAAAGACTTTTGCTGTTTTAGAATTGTTCTATTGTTACTACACAACATGTTATTATATCTGTGACTGACTTCTTAGATTGTAATCAATCTAATATCAGAAGGAACAGATCTCACCTTTTGACTTTCTGTAGCAATACAGAACCAGCAGCAGCAGAATAATCAGTGAAACTCCACAAACCAGACCAACAACCAACAGCACGGGAACTGGAGAGCTTGTTGTTGCAGCTTCAGAATATACACACAAATACACATAATCATCAATAGATACACAAGTATGTCTGACTTAAACAAATAGTTTAAACCAACTTATAACAGCGTTTTTAATCTTATACTCACATTTAACTGACAACCAACTCTCTGGTGACGTCAAACTCCTGAAACCTTGTGGTGAATCTCTTCCTTCACATTTATAAAAACCTTCATCTGACTTTGTAACTTCAGAGATAAACAGCTCCCCGCTGGCATCATTTGAGATGAGTTTTTCATTTTTATAGAAATCCACGTTATAAAGAACCTTTTCTGTCCTCAACCTGCAGCTGAGAGTGACAGAATGTCCCTCAGTCACAGGATGGACAGAGCTCACCAGGATGACATCACCGCCTGTGAAGAGAACAAAGAATAGGTATTATTATAGATATTAGGTTATTCTTGAGGCATTTTTTCACAAAAATTGCGAAGATTTGCATACCAGACTAAAACGAGTGTACCTCCTCAACCATAAGAGCTATTTGACGACGTGATTGTTTGACCTGAGTAAAGACAAAGAGCGGTGACGTTTCCCGGATCCCAGCCGAGGGTCGGCGGCTGTTTGGCGGTTGACAACGAGAGGTGCCTCATAACGAACAGGTGAGCAGACGACCTTGAGTTAGACTGTCTGTGATTGGATAAACTAAATTGAGTTGTCAACAGCAGAATAAGCCTCCGTCCGTAGTTTAGAAATAGGTTGTCCCTGATCACACGTAAAGTAATAGCACATATTTCCACTGGGCTTTTCAGAGGGAAAGAGAATAAGTGTCCACTGGTAGGGATTTAGGTAAAAGAATAAAGAGTTTAAATAGGACTAAGGGACGCTCGTGAGAGATACCAACGTCGACTCTTAGACGATAGAAATACAAGTTGAAGTTCGCGGGAAGACGTTGATACCTCTTGTAACTGACCGGTGGCTCAGACGCGGTCAGTTTAGTTTATTACCGCGGAAGGCGAGGAGGGACACAGGGAAAGTTTTATTGTTTTCAATGCACTGTGCGGGTGGGTTTTGTAGATCTTGGTGAGTTTAACGAGACCTGAAAACCGAGCGTATCAGGACACAAAAGTGTGCTGAGAATTCCTCGGAAGAAGTTTTTCGACCAGACTACATCTCTGTGGGGCATTAAAAGGGAAATAAAAGGGGAAATCATAGTCTATGGTACAATGGGTTAAGGAGAAATTAAACAATATTTGTGAATTGGTGTTATAAACCCCAGTGATCGACCGCTGTATCCCTCTGGTACAGTAGAAGCTTCTCTGCACTCAAAATAAGAAATAGCGCCTCTAGAGGTACGAACACTCATACCCCAGTGGGCAGAGAGGGTACTGCACGGACTTAAACCTTTGACACCATCGTGTGGCCAAAATTAGGTATTACAACGACAAGATTAGTATACACTTGTTCCTCACAACAGGCTGACACACACTTTAGCAACCAAACTGACGCTGACATACACCATCAAAACAGCACAGATAGGGAATAATAATAATACTAGTAATGAATAGGTGGTGAAAGTAAGAATAAGAATAAAATACTGATAAGGAAGAATAAACGATGTTTAAGCAAAATTCAAACTCATACACCATCAAAACAGTAACTGAAGGCACAATAATAATCATACATCTTATTGGGCTTTGGTTGTTGAGTTGCGTGTATGGAGCATGTACAAATGGTTTACTTATTCTTGTAGACCAGGCTCTGATGCTTAATATGGTACATGGAGTTATTATATTTGTTATTTATTCTTAAAATACACATGCACACATGTACAGATGCACATATCTGTCTGTCCTTAGAAGGGGACTCTCAGGCTTATTAAACTCATTATGAAAATAAGTTTGGTTAATACGAGTCATCTATAGATGTCAACACTTTATAATAGAATGTTGAAATACTTCATAAACAAATATCTCTTAAATGAATTAAAACTCACTCTGTACAGTGATGTTGGCTGCATTGCTGAACTGTCCTGTTTCAGACTCACACCAGTACACTCCACTAATCCCATTAGAGTTGATGCTGCATGTAGATCCAGTCATGGTTCCCCAGGAAGAACAATATGCCAGGTGGTTATATTTAATAAACCTTCTCACTCTCCACTCAGTAGAGTTTCCCTCACAGCTCAGTGACAGTGAATCTTTGCTGAAGAACTGCATTCTGGGAGGACTCACTGTGAGAGACGCTGCTGGATGGAAATCTGAAAAACACACGAGGAGACAAACAAAGCACAGAAAAATAAAGATATAAAAAAGCTATATGAAAATAATCCTATTTATTATACTTTTAATCTTTTTACTTGTTGGTGAATAAAAACATAGGATTAAAAAGAAAAATAACATTTAAAGTATCTAGTTCATAAAAGAAAAGAATGCATTGCGGTACAAGATTGTATTATAGATTTCCAAACTGTGAAGGTGAAAAGGAGGGTCAAGAGTTTCATTAATGTTAAAATGTACTTAAAATGTTCTGGAGACAAGTTTAGAAAACTCAACGTTTGATGCTGTTTGAGGGAAAATGTCACCACAATAATGACATTTCTTCCTCTGAGCAAGAACATAAAAGTCTGAACTAACCTACCTCCAGACCAGATGAACTGAGGTTCACTATACGAAGAGTAGAACACTGGATCTCCTCTTCCAGCTCTGCACACATATCCTGCTGTGTGCGTCTGTCCATGAACAATGAAGGAGTCCTCTTCAGTCCCAGTGGAGCTACCAGGTAGCAGCTCATAGCTGTAGGACTCCAGTTTGGGAACAACCTGGTACCAGAAGAACCTCCATCCTGCAGATGGATGTTCAACCCTGCAGGTCAGAGTCACTGAGTCTCCAGGACTCGGCCACAATGGAGACACAGTGAGGACCGGCTTGGGTTTATCTCTTGGGAAGACATGTTATGATGAGTCGTGAGTGGGTTACATGCACCGCTTGTAACCTACATCATGTGTAATACAGGTGTGAAGGTACAGTGTCTTTAAATATATTAACAAAACTAACACGGCAAATATTCTGTTTACATTCAGCAAAATGAAACAAAGACTCACTGGGAGATATTCTTAATGTGAAAGTATCACTCCACTCTGATGAAGAGGTTTCATGGTTCAGTCTGCCCCTACACCAGTAGTCTCCACTGTGTGATGGTCTGATCATGGGGCCACTTGGGTTTCGAGGTGAACTGGATGTTTCCCATCGATACTCCCACTCAGCTTCTCCTCCGTCCTTTATGTCACAGGTGAGAGTGATGGTCTCTCCGGAGTAAATCACAGGCCAGTCGGGCTGCAGAGTCACAACAGCTCTGTGAGTGACTGTTCACAAATAGAAAAGTTAGAAAAGTGTGTTAGTCTTAATCCTTATTCGCAAATACTCTGTATTATGTATACATTCTGTGTTTTATACCAACTAGCCAGGTTAGTTCTTTACCGGCTGGTGTGCTGTACTCTGTGTAGTAAACTGGGTCTCCACTTCCTCCTCTGCACCAGTAGACTCCTTCTCCTCCTCCTTCTCGTCCTCGTCCTCCTCCTCCTCCTCCTCCTCCTCCTTCTCCTCCTTCTCCTCCTCCTCCTCTTCCTCCTCCTTCTCCTCCTCCTTCTCCTCCTCCTCCTCCTCCTCCTTGTGAGACACCGATTCGTCCGTTTGTGAGGAGAACATCATCTCGTGTGATCAGGGGTTCAGAGGTTTTCTTGCCTCTGTACCAGAAGTATTTCCAACCAGATGAAGATGGTGATGATGAACTCACAGAGCAGGTCAGGGACACACTGCCCCCTACAGGAGAACCTTTGCTCAGTCGGGCCTTTGGTCGCTCTGTTTTCACGGAGAACCAAAACATAACAGTGGTTGTTATTGTGCTTGTGAATTATTATAGTTTCATAAATAATGAAAAGAAATAATATTATACAATATTCTAGGGGGTGCGACAATTCATTGATAAAACAATGCAGAACTCATGTTTATGTTTCACTTATTAACCATTGAAGTTGTTCCTTCAACTGAGGAGGAAGCAGTTATCTTTGTTTTAATGAATCACTTTAAATATATTAACAATGTTACAAGGTATCAGTGATTTATGTTTTTTAATGTAAATATAATTTAACATTAAGTTGGAGACAGAAGAAGATGTCAAAGTCACTCTTCCTGTAACAAATGACATGTTCACTAAGTAATGAGCACATTTCCCCTGAAGGAGGCGCCACACTCACCTGCTCTATTTGATACATTCATGTTATCACTAATTAATCACAGACTAATTTATCAAAATGGATCAAATGTTTAATGGTTTGTCTTATTATGTAAATGTATTTATGTAAACAGCTGAAGCCCGTCCATCTTTCTTCGTTTATATTTTAATGACAATATGATGTAATAATATCTCCTTTACTCAAAGCTCAGGATTACACGGTTAAACAGCATTAATATACATAATATACATTATATTATATTAGCACTTTGCAGATTTATTATATCAACTCGGCTCATAAATAAATAAGTACTTTTAGTGAACTCGGTCACTTACCTGTTACAGTTATAGAGATTGTATTACTTTCTATGATAACAGCTGGTGAGCTCTTGTGAGCCGCGATACACTGATATCCACCACTGTGGCGTGAAGTTAGAGATTGTGATTTAAGTCTCTTCTTCGGGCTGTTGGGGGGAGATCTTTTTCCATCCAGGCTGATGGAGTAATACCAGTCAGGGTTTTCTCCTCTCCCCAGGTCACATACGAAGGTCACATACTCTCCAGTAAAGAAAGTGGACCTGTTCGGGTCAACGGACAGCCAAATATCTAGAAACAAATGCAAAGAGTGAAATGTGTTTTCTTTTTTTTAATGCATCATAAATTAACTAAACAGGACACTTACATATAATGTGTAAAAAGAGTGGCAATAAGTGGAGAATTGTCTTGAGTGAAGATTTAATAAGAAAGGAAGTTGTATAAAAACCTCGAGCGTGTCCACAGTCGAGGAGAATATTCATCACTAAAATAAAGTTAGAAACGTCATCATCAAATTGAAACTATTACCATCAGGCATTTAAAAGGTTTTCTCTATAAAACTATAACTTAAATGGAGACAGTACTCACAGAAAAGCCCCAGCACACAACACAAAGTGAGTCCCATCCTCACTCCGCTCTGCTTCTGAGAAGCTTTTGTAGCTTTTACACTTTGAGCAAAGTTTGAAACTGCAGCATTGGATTGGACGTTTTCTCCACCTTCTTCTTCAGTTAAACTTCCTCCCCTTTTCCATAAAGCTCACACAACCAAACTGGTTTGACCACAGCACACTATTCTAAGAAAAAAGAGGTGAATAAAGCATCCCATAAACACACCTACTATTTAATCTCTGCATGTAATATTGTGATGTGTGCTGTGTGCATATCTTTGAAAGCATGCGTCTCTAACACTCTCCAGAGTAAATGCGATACGAAGGAAATGTGGTCAAGACTTAGCGGTGGACTTGTGTTGTCTGAAAACACACACTTCCTCTGGTATCCGGTTGATACCAGAGGAAGTAGAAGAAAGCTGCTCAACGATGCCGTTTTTACATTTTTTATTATTTGGATCCACTCTTTTGGCACATCTTCCCTTCACAATAAAAGCTGGCAATCATCCAACTGTGGTGTATAGGAAAGGTGTCTCAAATCACTCAGTTGGTAACGCACTCTCTTCTCAATGTGAACTTCATGTTTCCTGTTACATTTACTATATTTCACCACTTATTGAAGGCCGATCCAGTCTCTGAGCACCAATCCGGGCTCTGCTCCACTTAATAAATAATAAACAGCCTCCTCTTATTCTAGATGTACAATTAAACAATAAAGAACGTATGTGTACGATACTGTATGAATATGAAATGCATGCTTATACATGCAGTAATGTATCAACCTGGGGTGGGGGTCGCGAGATGGTTCTGGAGAAGAAAGAAATATTGTAAATATAATAACAAATTTACATTTACACTGGAATAGTTGACATGACATCGCCTGTACCAGTCTTATCATTTGCGTGTCAGTTTCTGACGAGGGATTTCCGTCGGGGGAAGAAGGAAAAAAATAATAATTCTGAACGCTTCACTAATCCAGAGTACCTGGAGCACATTGGACAACATGTATCACACATATATATTAATACTGTAAATGTCTGATGTTAATTTACATTAACTTTCTGCGCCATCAAACAACAAAAAGTGTGACCAGTCAACTTAAAGTTGTTCTGTAAAAGAGAAAAAAAAGAGGAGGTTGAAATGTACAAAAGCCTGCGTGTGACATTTCATTTTGCAGCCAGGATCTTGGTGAATATCGTGGTTTGTATTTAAGTCTTTAATTTTTATACAACAAGCAAAACACTCTTAATCGTTTTTAAGCGTCGCGGTTTGCTCCTCATCCGTTTCACATATTCACATCGAGCAACAGCTGCAGTGGTGAATACAGGACTCTATATGCAGAGACTTTAAGGATGCAGTAATATCATATTTACATAGCTGTGATCTATTCCTGTTTAATTAGATTAAATCATGACCAGGTCAAATACTTTATAAGGGAAATATACAACTGGGAGACAACATGTGGAAGGTACTAAGCTTTAAGATTCTTAACTGTAGTTTAGTAAGTATTTTAAAGGGCCATTTTAATTGTTAAAAACATGAATCTTATGAATAGAATGTGTGGAAATGTGTTCCTAGTAATCTTATCGAATAATATTTTTTTTGCTAAAGAAATGGCAGTCAGAAACACTGCTGGCAGCTCAGTGCTGGAAGTTTATTGATGCATCAAAAGGTCAAACATAAGAAAACAAACTAAATACATCCAGGTGAAACCAAAATACACACAGCACCTGTCAAATCATTTTTAAAAATGTTGGACGAATACAAACTCCAAAAACAGATTCAATGTTATAAATGTGGAAGCTTTATATCCGCATTATCACCATAGTACTGAAGCTCAAAGATTTCACATTTGTTTCTGCTTTTTAAACCAGCCTCCATTCAAAGTTGTGTACAACAAAGTGACTGTACCAGAAGAGAGAAAAACACTATATACAAAACACTCAATCCTAACATTTGATTTATTACATGTAATAATGTGAAGTCTTTTCACAAAGTAAAACTGAATATTAAAGCTATATGATGTATTTTCCTTAGATTATGTGCTAATAGGTTAACTATGCAAAATACTGTCTCATAGAAGGAAAGAAGAAATTCACACAATGATTATAAAAAAAAAAGACAAGGATGTGGTTTTTCATATTGACATCCATTCCACTGGTTCTGTCATTAAAGGTGTGTTATTGACCTGGAAGAAAGCAAATGGAAAAGAGATGTAAGGTTATTTATGTCAGGACCCTCGTCTGACCCATTGAGTGTTAACCTCTGTTTCCCCCCAGTCTCCCCCGTGTGTTTTGTTATGCCATGTGTTCTTTTTCTCGGGCCTCCCTCCAGACACCTCCCATGGCCACATCCCTGATTGGTACACAGCTGTGGACAATCTGGCTCCTTACCACCGGTAGTATATCAACCCTGGCCAAACGGGGGCGCTGGCCAGTCGTGGTTGGGATACTGGTGAGCGGAGCCAAGCCTTCGCTCAACCCCCTACCAAGACTGTTGTTGCCTGTATCTCTCTCTTTGCACTCTTGCCCTCTCTCTCTCTCTTTCTCTCAAATGTGGTGGACCCTGGAGTGGAACAAAATGTCACAGACACAGAATCTATAGCCAGAGTCCAGATTCCCTTAGGGACGCTCGAGTGTCCGCTAGTGGTCACTTCCCTAGACGGCAGCTTCCTGGTCAGAATCACCCACCGGACCCGGCCGCTTCATCTCATCCTCTCTGATAACCACAGCGAGAGTCTTCAGTTTTATGTTTTTCCTCAAAACCGCCTAGTTCTGGGCCTCCCTTGACCTCCGTAATGCATACCACTGGGTGCACATCCGAGCAGGGGATGAGTGGAAAACAGGGTTCAACACCCCCCTGGGTCACTTCGAGTACTTGGTCATGCCGTTTGGACTAACCAACGCCCCCGCAGTATTCCAGGCATTGGTAAACAACGTACCCCCTGAACTGTTTTGTATTTGCGTACTTAGACGACATCCTCATCTATTCAGTGGACCTTCAGGAGCATCAGCGCCACGTCCGGATGGTCCTCCGGCGCCTACTAGAGAATAAGCTGTCGGTGAAGGCAGAGAAGTGTGAGTTCCATGTGAACCTCAGCTCAGTTCCTGGGGTTCATCATCGAGAAGGGTCAAGTGAGGACGGATCCGGAAAAAGTCGAGGCTGTCACATAGATCAAACCAGTGTCCACCAGTGCCCTCCGGCCAGACCCCCAGCACCCGCACGACTCATTGACGGAGGCCCATACGGTCAACAGACTTTTGGATGCTCGCCGTCGGGGTTTCCGATACCTCGTGGACTGGGAGGGATACGGTCCGGAGTAACGCTCATGGGTGCCCCTCTCTAGGATAACTTGACCCCACGCTAATTCAGGATTTCGGTCGGCTGCATCCAGACAAGATGGGCAGATCGCCTGGAGGCTCCCGTTGAGGGAGTAAATTGTCCTTTGACTATTCGTGGACTAGATCTCTCTCCTCTCCGGGTGTATCCGTTCCTGCCTCCGGTGACGAGCCACGGGACATCACACCGGATACTGTCTCTTGTGGTCTTGCTATTGGGTCCTAACCTTGAACTACCGTGACTATTTAAGAGTTGCAGGTGCATTATGACATTTTACTCATATCTCTGAATATTGTGTAATACAGTTATATATTGTGTTGCCAACTCAAACATGTCTGTAAAGCAACATGCTGCATGTGAAACAGACAAACTCAAACACATCCAAACTGTTTAAAAGCTCTTATTTACAGTCATTGTTGTATGTGAATTGGTGTCTCCAGGTGGTCGTAATAAAGAAATACACTCAAAGTCGTAGTACAAAGTCTGTTGTACTCGTCTGTACCTGCAGCTGTTCCCATCGTCACATTGGAGTAAACGCTCTCCTCTGGTTCATTATTGTTCCCTGTTAGAAGGATCAGATGAAAGCATGAAAAGACCATTTTATGTCCTTTATTTAAAGACTGCTGGCCGACAAACACATTTAAACTATTGCATTTTATTCTCATGACATACTTTTTTTTTACTTAAGGAATTGTCAGCAGTCACTTCATCTTATTTTAGTATTTCTAACAGCTCTGTGATAAACACACAGTATATACTGTACCATGTCCAGGTTCTTCAGAGCCTCTGATTGTTTCATAGAGACAAGAATCACCTACAGAGACGTGGAAATCAAGACAAGGTCATATCAGTCATTTTAACCACATTATATTAACTATGTAATATTATTAAACAGATAACCAGAAATAGAAATGTCAGTTTTAAATTTAACTATACATTAATAAATGAATCAGGATAAAAGCTGACCATGGAGAAGAGAGGCATATGCATTGTTTTGAGTTTCAACCTGGTTGGTCACGTGGTCTGTAGCTGGGCTCTGATTGGTGCTCTGAGACCTGGTGGACCCAGAACAGGAAGTAAATGTATTTAATGAGGAACGTGTAAAGTACTGCTGTTATGTTCAGAAAGAGAGAAGAGAGTTTTGTACCAACCTCACGAGGCGTGAATCTGGAAGAAAAAGACTTTTGCTGTTTTAGAATTGTTCTATTGTTACTACACAACATGTTATTATATCTGTGACTGACTTCTTAGATTGTAATCAATCTAATATCAGAAGGAACAGATCTCACCTTTTGACTTTCTGTAGCAATACAGAACCAGCAGCAGCAGAATAATCAGTGAAACTCCACAAACCAGACCAACAATCAACAGCACGGGAACTGGAGAGCTTGTTGTTGCAGCTTCAGAATATACACACAAATACACATAATCATCAATAGATACACAAGTATGTCTGACTTAAACAAATAGTTTAAACCAACTTATAACAGCGTTTTTAATCTTATACTCACATTTAACTGACAACCAACTCTCTGGTGACGTCAAACTCCTGAAACCTTGTGGTGAATCTCTTCCTTCACATTTATAAAAACCTTCATCTGACTTTGTAACTTCAGAGATAAACAGCTCCCCGCTGGCATCATTTGAGATGAGTTTGTCATTTTTATAGAAATCCACTTTATAAAGAACCTTTTCTGTCCTCAACCTGCAGCTGAGAGTGACAGAATGTCCCTCAGTCACAGGATGGACAGAGCTCACCAGGATGACATCACCGCCTGTGAAGAGAACAAAGAATAGGAAGTTTGGCTCAAAAACATCAGCTGGTTGAACAAGCTGCTGTAAATGATGAGGACACATTTCATCGTTTTTTATTGTGTTTTACAGATTCATAAAGTAGCCATTTTGAAAACGATGGCCCTTTGGAAATGTACATGGTCACATCTACAGCTATAATTAATGTTAAATATATTGGGCCAATGTCAATTTAGTGGCAGTGTGATACAGAATGGTCTAAAAAGGGCAAAAACTCTTTGATGAGTAAAATAAGTTTGGTTAATACAACTCATCCATAAATGTCAACACTTTATAATAGAATATTGAAATACTTCAGAATCAAATATCTTTTAAATGAATTAAAACTCACTCTGTACAGTGATGTTGGCTGCATTGCTGAACTGTCCTGTTTCAGACTCACACCAGTACACTCCACTAATCCCAATAGAGTTGATGCTGCATGTAGATCCAGTCATGGTTCCCAAGGAAGAACAATATGCCAGGTGTACATATTTAATAAACCTTCTCACTCTCCACTCAGGAGAGTTTCCCTCACAGCTCAGTGACAGTGACTCTTTGCTGAAGAACTGCATTCTGGGAGGACTCACTGTGAGAGACGCTGCTGGATGGAAATCTGAAAAACACACGAGGAGACAAACAAAGCACACTTTTTAATATTCTTTATTATAACGAGCATAATGAAAATAATATTCGTTGTTTTTTTAATGTTTTTAATATTTTTATTTGCTAGTGAATTTTGAGATGAAATACAACAGTAAAACATTTCCCAACTGAAATATTGAACTAACCTACCTCCAGACCAGATGAACTGAGGTTCACTATACGAAGAGTAGAACAATGGATCTCCTCTTCCAGCTCTGCACACATATCCTGCTGTGTGCGTCTGTCCATGAACAATGAAGGAGTCCTCTTCAGTCCCAGTGGAGCTACCAGGTAGCAGCTCATAGCTGTAGGAGTATGGTAGTTTGGGAACAACCTGGTACCAGAAGAACCTCCATCCTGCAGATGGATGTTCAACCCTGCAGGTCAGAGTCACTGAGTCTCCAGGACTCGGCCACAATGGAGACACAGTGAGGACCGGCTTGGGTTTATCTGTTGGGAAGACATGTTATGAGTCGTGAGTGGGTTACATGCACCGCTTGTAAACTACATCATGTTTTCACTTTAAATATATTAACAATGTTACATGCTATCAGTTACAATGTAAATAATTTAACATTAAGTTGGAGACAGAAGAAGATGTCAAAGTCACTCTTCCTGTAAGAAATGACAGGTTCACTAAGTAATGAGCACATTTCCCCTGAAGGAGGCGCCACACTCAGCTGCTCTGTTAGATACATTCATGTTGTCACTAATTATTCACCGACTACTTCCTAGGATGTGTTGTCCTATATTCATTTCTCAAAATGGATACAACACTGGATGGTTTGTCTTATTATTATTATGCAAATATCTCATGCAACATCTGAACCCTGTCAATCTATTGTGTTCATATATTTATGGTCCTTGGATTACACGGTTAAACAGCTGCATAAAAGCTTTATGTATCTTACAGTAATATTTACACATTATCACTATACGGTATATTATAATAGCACTTTGTCACGGACAGGTTTATTATATCAACATGGCTAATAAATAAACAAATGTTTTTAGTGATTTTGGTCATGATGGTAAAACTCTGTTCACTTACCTGTTACAGTTAGAGACACTTTATTACTTTCTATGAAAACAGCTGATGATCTCTTGTGAGTTGCATAACACTGATATTTCTCAGTGAAGCCTGGAGTTACAGGTGGTGATCTAATTATCTTGTCTGTGCTGTAGAAGAGAAAATTAACGCCATTCCTCCTGAATGAGTACAACCAGCCAGTCTCTTCTCCTGTCCTCACGTCACATGTGAAGGTAACAGACTCTCCAGTAAAGAAAGTGGACCTGTTTGGATCAGTGGACAGCCAAATATCTAGAAACAAGGGGAAATGTGAAAATGAGTGATCATAAATTCACTAAACAGAACACATTAATATAATGTGTTAAAGAGTGACAATAGGTGGAGAATTGTCTTGAGTGAATATATAAAAATAAGTTGTATAAAAACCTTGAGCGTGTCCACAGTAGAGGAGAATATTCATCACTAAAATAAAGTTAGAAACGTCATCATCAAATTGAAACTATTAACATCAGGCATGTAAAAGGTTTTCTCTATAAAACTATGATTAAAACATAGAAAGTACTCACAGAAAAGCCCCGGCACACAAACTAAAGTGAGTCCCATCCTCACGTCCTCACTGACTCTCTGACACTCTGCTTCTGAGGAAAGATTTTGTAACTCTTAGACTTTGAGCAAAGTTTGAAACAGTCATTATTCTGTTAAATCATCGTCTCATAGTGTGGCTGACATCATCTTTGCCCTTTTAAGCTCTTCCTCCATTTCCTTTGACATGTCAATCTTTTTTAATGAAACCCAGAACATCACAGGTGTGTCCCTTTTCCTGTCACCTGCTGTTGTAAATATGTACCTGCGCTGAACAATAGACCCAAAGGACTCTTGTTAATCCTCAGAGCAACGGAGGATTCATAAATAGGTAATGTGTCTATGATTGTCTGTAGTTAGTGTTAACTAATTAGGAATGTATATAAATAATAATAAATATAAATAATTTAAAAAATATAAATAATTAATATAAATAATATCTACATGATTACTCGGTTACACAATTGTATTATAAAATAAATAATCCGTTAAACAAAAGGTAACAGTCCAGTGTATCGAGTGGCAGAATAATCCACTGCAGCTATGTTGGTGACTGGTAGGCCACCCAGATCCCAATAGTTCAGGTTTATGTTAAATAACTGTTTCATTAATAAATGAATACATCTGTTAAGTGCCACCACAAGTTAAAATTCTGGAGAGATTTTGAAATGAAATGTATGTGGTTATGAAACTGTTACTTAGTAGTTGTAAGTTTTCCTAAGAACAGTTAGTCATGCAGAAGACGTTGACAGACGATGTGCCTTTTGCAGTACGTCTTAAATGACTCAAAGAAAGGGTGCTGGGTTCGTGTGTGAGGTTCACTTGTTAATAAAGTTGGGAGATCAGACATGTCGTTCAGGGCTTCCCTCTTTTCTTTAGTTTGACTTTGTACTACGACTTTGAGTGTATTTCTTTATTACGACCACCTGGAGACACCAATTCACATACAACAATGACTGAAAATAAGAGCTTTTAAACAGTTTGAATATGTTTAAGTTTGTCTGTTTCACATGCAGCATGTTGCTTTACAGATGTGTTTGAATGTCTGAAGTCAATAACTACAGACCTGTCTCTCTCCTCCCCTTACTTTCCAAAACTCTAGAGCGAGCTATCTTTAACCAAGTCTCCTCCTTTCTCCACTGTAACAACCTTCTAGACCCCCACCAGTCTGGATTCAAGGCAGGCCACTCAACAGAGACTGCCCTCCTTGCTGTCTCTGAGCAGCTTCACACTGCTAGAGCAGCCTCTCTCTCCTCTGTCCTTATCCTTCTAGACCTTTCCGCTGCCTTTGACACAGTGAACCACCAGATCCTCATGTCCTCCCTCCAGGACCTGGGTATCTCAGGCACCGCGCTCTCACTCTTCTCATCCTACCTCACCAACCGCTCTTACCGGGTAACCTGGAGAGGATCTGTGTCTGAGCCTTGTCCTCTGACTACTGGGGTCCCTCAGGGTTCAGTCCTTGGTCCTCTTCTCTTCTCCCTGTACACCAACTCTCTTGGCTCTGTCATTCGCTCGCATGGCTTCACCTACCACAGCTATGCTGACGACACCCAACTGATCCTCTCGTTTCCCCAATCTGAAACACAGGTAGCAGCACGAATCTCTGCCTGTCTGACCGACATCTCTCAGTGGATGTCCGCTCACCACCTGAAATTAACCTGGACAAGACTGAACTTCTCCTCCTTCCAGGAAAAGGCTCTCCCACCCACGACCTAACTATTAACTTCAACAACTCAGTGCTGGCTCCGACTCCGACTGCCAGGAACCTCGGAGTGACACTCGACAGTCAACTCTCCCTGACTGCCGACATTACCGCAATAACACGCTCCTGTAGATACATGCTGTACAGCATCAGGAGAATACGACCCCAATCGGCTTGTAGCTCCTTCACTTCGCGCTAAAACACTCAACAAAATCACGACTGTTTGCTGTACTGGCTCCTCATTGGTGGAACGAGCTCCCCATTGACATCAGGACAGCAGAAAGTCTCTACACCTTCTGTGGCAAACTAAAAACACATCTTTTTCGACTATACCTTGAATAGGGAAGGTAGAGCCGTAGTAGCACTCTAGTAGCACTTAAATGTCCCTTACCGATAGCACTTTGTTGTTTAGCACTTTAGTAGCACTTAAATGGCACTTACGGATAGTACTCTGTAGTTTGACGTTATTGAAGAAATTGTACTTGCTTGATTCTTGTTGTTCTGAGTTTGGACTCATGGTTTAATGCACTTATTGTAAGTCGCTTTGGATAAAAGCGTCAGCTAAATGTCATGTAATGTAATGTAATGTAATGTTTGATCCATTAAAAATCACATAAATCTGATTATTAATGTCTCAAAACATTAGTTGGCAACACAATAGATAACTGTATTACACAATATTCAGAGACATGAGTAACATGTCAAAAGGCACCTGTAACTCTTAAATAACCTTAAATCTATTTTTCATTTGCGTTCTTCCAGGTCAATAACATATCTTTATGGACAGAACCAGAGAATGGATGACAACATGAAAAACCACATCCTTGTCTTTTTTATAATTATTATTGTGTGAACTTCTTCTTTCCTTCAATAATACAGTATGTTGTACAGTTAACCCTATTAGCACATCATTTAAAGAAAATACATCATCTGGCTTTAATATTCAGTTTTACTTGGTGAAAGGTCTTCACTTTATTACATATAATAAATCAAATGTTAGGAATGAGTGTTTTGTATATACAGTTTTCTTCTCTCTTCTGGTACAGTCACTTTGTTGTACACAACTTTGAATGGATGATAATGCGGATATAAAGTCATCCTCTCTTTCATTTTTGAGGATAGAGCGTCCACATTTCTGTTTTTGGAGTTTGTATTTGTCCAACATTTAAAAAATGGTTTTTGACAGCTCCTGTGTGTACTTTGGTTTCACCTGGATGTATTTAGTTTGTTTTCTTATGTTTGACCTTTTGATGCATCAATAAACTTCCAGCACAAAGCTGACAGCAGTGTTTCTGACTGCCATTTCTCTAGCAAAAAAAAATATTATTAGATAACACATTTCCACACATTTATAAGTCAAATAGCCCTTTAAAATGCTTACTACACTACACTTAAGAGTATTAAAGCGGAGTAGTACCTTCCAAAGAATTAACAGTAATAAATGCATGGACAAGTTTCTCCAAATCCTGTTGAGACACAAGTCCTCTAATCCCTTGATATATACTTCAGGTGGTGGTAGGCTGATTTTGTAATTGTCTTGATATGGCTGTTCAGGTTAAGGTCTGAATCCATAACTACACCTAGAATTTCTGGCTTAGTTTGTGGTTTTCAACATCAGTGATTGGAGCTGAGCGCTGACGTTGGGACCAAAAAACAATTACTTCTGTTTTATCTTTATTTAATTGATGAAAATTCTGGAACATCCAGTTGTTGATTTCTTCAATGCATTTAGCTAGCCCTTGTATGGGATTATAATCCCCTGGTGATATAGTTATGTGGATTTGTGTCGTCTGCATAATTATGATAACACACGTTGTTGTTTTTCATAATCTGAGCCAGTGGAACCATGTAGATGTTGAACAGATGAGGCCCCAGTAGTGAACCTTGGGGAACACCACATGTCATCCTAGTCAGTTTTGATGTGTAATTAGCTACAGACACAAGCAGGTGTATAGTAAGGCTGACATTACTACTAAAGAGGCATAGCATATGTATAATAAGGCTGACATTACTACTAAAGAGACATAGCAGGTGTATGGTCAGGCTATCATGGAAAAGGCCAGCGATGGCCGCTGATGCTGTGATAACAACATCGGAGCTGTGATAAAAAAGAGGGAAAGGCTTTCAACTGGTACGTGCAATAGTGACATTAGAAACCATACGAACGTGACCCTCTCTCACATGACAGGAAAAGGGACACACCTGTGATGTTCTGGGTTTCATTAAAAAAGATTGACATGTCAAAGGAAATGGAGGAAGAGCTAAAAAAGGGCAAAGATGATGTGAGCCACACTATGAGTCGATGAATTAACAGAATAATGACTAAGAATGACTCATCAACTGCTCCGGTCTGAACTTGTTTTCACATCTTGTATATACACCATAGTTGGATGATTGCCAGCTTTTATTCTGAGAGGAAGATGTGCAAAAAGGTTTAGCCAAATAATTTTAAAATAAATAAACTGCATCAGTGGCTTTCTCCACCTTTCTCTGCTATCTAGCGTAAGTGTGTGTTTTCCTTCAGACAACACGATTCCACCACTAAATCTAATGTGTAACTTTTTAGATATAAACTCTCTAGTTGAGTGAGCTTTATGGAAAAGGGAAGGAAGTTTAACTGAAGAAGAAGTTGCAGAAAATGATGCGGTTTCAAACTTTGCTTAAAGTCTAAGAGTTACAAAATCTTTCCTCAGAAGCAGAGTGTCAGAGAGTCAGTGAGGACGTGAGGATGGGACTCACTTTAGTTTGTGTGGCGGAGCTTTTCTGTGAGTACTTTCTATGTTTTAATCATAGTTTTATAGAGAAAACCTTTTACATGCCTGATGTTAATAGTTTCAATTTGAGGATGATGTTTCTAACTTTATTTTAGTGATGAATATTCTCCTCTACTGTGGACACGCTCAAGGTTTTTATACAACTTCCTTTCTTATTTTTATATATTCACTCAAGACAATTCTCCACCTATTGTCACTCTTTAACACATTATATTAATGTGTTCTGTTTAGTGAATTTATGATCACTCATTTTCACATTTCCCCTTGTTTCTAGATATTTGGCTGTCCACTGATCCAAACAGGTCCACTTTCTTTACTGGAGAGTCTGTTACCTTCACATGTGACGTGAGGACAGGAGAAGAGACTGGCTGGTTGTACACATTCAGGAAGAATGGCGTTAATTTTCTCGACTATCGCACAGACAAGATAATTATATCACCACCTGTAACTCCAGGCTTCACTGGGGAATATCAGTGTTATGCAACTCACAAGAGATCACCAGCTGTTTTAGAAAGTAATAAAGTGTCTCTAAATGTAACAGGTAAGTGAACAGAGTTTTACCATCATGACCAAAATCACTAAAAACATTTGTTTATTTATTAGCCATGTTGATATAATAAACCTGTCCGTGACAAAGTGCTATTATAATATACCGTATAGTGATAATGTGTAAATATTACTGTAAGATACATAAAGCTTTTATGCAGCTGTTTAACCGTGTAATCCAAGGACCATAAATATATGAACAAAATAGATTGACAGGGTTCAGATGTTGCATGAGATATTTGCATAATAATAATAAGACAAACCATCCAGTGTTGTATCCATTTTGAGAAATGAATATAGGACAACACATCCTAGAAAGTAGTCGGTGAATAATTAGTGACAACATGAATGTATCTAACAGAGCAGCTGAGTGTGGCGCCTCCTTCAGGGGAAATGTGCTCATTACTTAGTGAACCTGTCATTTCTTAAAGGAAGAGTGACTTTGACATCTTCTTCTGTCTCCAACTTAATGTTAAATTATTTACATTGTAACTGATAGCATGTAACATTGTTAATATATTTAAAGTGAAAACATGATGTAGTTTACAAGCGGTGCATGTAACCCACTCACGACTCATCATAACATGTCTTCCCAACAGATAAACCCAAGCCGGTCCTCACTGTGTCTCCATTGTGGCCGAGTCCTGGAGACTCAGTGACTCTGACCTGCAGGGTTGAACATCCATCTGCAGGATGGAGGTTCTTCTGGTACCAGGTTGTTCCCAAACTGGAGTCCTACAGCTATGAGCTGCTACCTGGTAGCTCCACTGGGACTGAAGAGGACTCCTTCATTGTTCATGGACAGACGCACACAGCAGGATATGTGTGCAGAGCTGGAAGAGGAGATCCAGTGTTCTACTCTTCGTAGAGTGAACCTCAGTTCATCTGGTCTGGAGGTAGGTTAGTTCAGACTAACTGTTGTGGTGACATTTGACCTCAAACAAGTTTTCTAAACTTCTCTCTAGAACATTTTAACATGAATGAATCTCTTGACCCTCCTTCTCATCTTCACACACAAAGTGTTCATATTAATTCTAAACTTTTGAAATAAATAATCCAATTTTTTAAGGCCACGACATTACATATTGACATTTTTTTTATTTCAGTTGGCCTTACAATCATATGCCTTACAATCATATTTTCTCTCATGAATAGCATTTATTATTTCTATTGGTTAATTTAAATTTACCTTAAGACGTGTTTGATTTCAATACATGCAACTAAGGCCATTTACTTTTTGTTTCCCCTCTTTCCTTAAGTCCTTTCCTTCATTCATTTCCCTCCTTCTCTCTTTCCCCCCAAACCTTTAAATACAGCTTTTAGATGTAAGGGGGAGACGTCTAGTTTGGTACATGGCTGCTTTTACATTAGGGTTCACTCCAAAATGCAACTATACAATGACTTGTTATGCTTGCTATGCTAGATCTCTTCTTCAGGTCTTGTTCTTTTGGGATTCAAGGGCAGTAAAGGAATCATCCCATGCATTATTCTTCAGTGCACTTCAGGTTATTCTGCAGCTAACAAACATGAAGTCAGCAGCGTTTAAAAAAGGTGCAGTGAGAAGCACGTTGGTGGATCTAATAGCAGTAATGGAATATAACATTCATGATGGTCATATAGGTATCGTTTTGCTTTCGTAGCCTTAGAATGTCCCTAGGGTGGGGCAGTGCAAGAGAGCTGAAAAAACAGGCACAATCACAAGGTTTAAACTGGAGGGGAAGGTTTATTGTTGCCTGTCTCGGGACAATTTAAACCAAAATAATTTTTTAAAAAGTCCATAAATAAAGATAAAGCGTTCCGGAGGAGAAAGTAGTTCCTTAAACAAAAGGAATTACTTTCTTTGTTGTGCTTTGTTTGTCTCCTCGTGTGTTTTTCAGATTTCCATCCAGCAGCGTCTCTCACAGTGAGACCTCCCAGAATGCAGTTCTTCAGCAAAGAGTCACTGTCACTGAGCTGTGAGGGAAACTCTACTGAGTGGAGAGTGAGAAGGTTTATTAAATACCTGACATATTGTTCTTCTTGGGGAACCATGACTGGATCTACATGCAGCATCAACTCTATTGGGATTAGTGGAGTGTACTGGTGTGAGTCTGAAACAGGACAGTTCAGCAATGCAGCCAACATCACTGTACAGAGTGAGTTTTAATTCATTTAAGAGATATTTGTTTATGAAGTATTTCAACATTCTATTATAAAGTGTTGACATCTATAGATGACTCGTATTAACCAAACTTATTTTCATAATGAGTTTAATAAGCCTGAGAGTCCCCTTCTAAGGACAGACAGATATGTGCATCTGTACATGTGTGCATGTGTATTTTAAGAATAAATAACAAATATAATAACTCCATGTACCATATTAAGCATCAGAGCCTGGTCCTACAAGAATAAGTAAACCATTTGTACATGCTCCATACACGCAACTCAACAACCAAAGCCCAATAAGATGTATGATTATTATTGTGCCTTCAGTTACTGTTTTGATGGTGTATGAGTTTGAATTTTGCTTAAACATCTTTTATTCTTCCTTATCAGTATTTTATTCTTATTCTTACTTTCACCACCTATTCATTACTAGTATTATTATTATTCCCTATCTGTGCTGTTTTGATGGTGTATGTCAGCGTCAGTTTGGTTGCTAAAGTGTGTGTCAGCCTGTTGTGAGGAACAAGTGTATACTAATCTTGTCGTTGTAATACCTAATTTTGGCCACACGATGGTGTCAAAGGTTTAAGTCCGTGCAGTACCCTCTCTGCCCACTGGGGTATGAGTGTTCGTACCTCTAGAGGCGCTATTTCTTATTTTGAGTGCAGAGAAGCTTCTACTGTACCAGAGGGATACAGCGGTCGATCACTGGGGTTTATAACACCAGTTCACAAATATTGTTTAATTTCTCCTTAACCCATTGTACCATAGACTATGATTTCCCCTTTTATTTCCCTTTTAATGCCCCACAGAGATGTAGTCTGGTCGAAAAACTTCTTCCGAGGAATTCTCAGCACACTTTTGTGTCCTGATACGCTCGGTTTTCAGGTCTCGTTAAACTCACCAAGATCTACAAAACCCACCCGCACAGTGCATTGAAAACAATAAAACTTTCCCTGTGTCCCTCCTCGCCTTCCGCGGTAATAAACTAAACTGACCGCGTCTGAGCCACCGGTCAGTTACAAGAGGTATCAACGTCTTCCCGCGAACTTCAACTTGTATTTCTATCGTCTAAGAGTCGACGTTGGTATCTCTCACGAGCGTCCCTTAGTCCTATTTAAACTCTTTATTCTTTTACCTAAATCCCTACCAGTGGACACTTATTCTCTTTCCCTCTGAAAAGCCCAGTGGAAATATGTGCTTTTACTTTACGTGTGATCAGGGACAACCTATTTCTAAACTACGGACGGAGGCTTATTCTGCTGTTGACAACTCAATTTAGTTTATCCAATCACAGACAGTCCAACTCAAGGTCGTCTGCTCACCTGTTCGTTATGAGGCACCTCTCGTTGTCAACCGCCAAACAGCCGCCGACCCTCGGCTGGGATCCGGGAAACGTCACCGCTCTTTGTCTTTACTCAGGTCAAACAATCACGTCGTCAAATAGCTCTTATGGTTGAGGAGGTACACTCGTTTTAGTCTGGTATGCAAATCTTCGCAATTTTTGTGAAAAAATGCCTCAAGAATAACCTAATATCTATAATAATACCTATTCTTTGTTCTCTTCACAGGCGGTGATGTTATCCTGGTGAGCTCTGTCCGTCCTGTGACTGAGGGACATTCTGTCACTCTCAGCTGCAGGTTGAGGACAGAAAAGGTTCTTTATAACGTGGATTTCTATAAAAATGGCAAACTCATCTCAAATGATGCCAGCGGGGAGCTGTTTATCTCTGAAGTTACAAAGTCAGATGAAGGTTTTTATAAATGTGAAGGAAGAGATTCACCACAAGGTTTCAGGAGTTTGACGTCACCAGAGAGTTGGTTGTCAGTTAAATGTGAGTATAAGATTAAAAACGCTGTTTTAAGTTGGTTTAAACTATTTCTTTAAGTCAGACATACTTGTGTATCTATTGATGATTATGTGTATTTGTGTGTATATTCTGAAGCTGCAACAACAAGCTCTCCAGTTCCCGTGCTGTTGGTTGTTGGTCTGGTTTGTGGAGTTTCACTGATTATTCTGCTGCTGCTGGTTCTGTATTGCTACAGAAAGTCAAAAGGTGAGATCTGTTCCTTCTGATATTAGATTGATTACAATCTAAGAAGTCAGTCACAGATATAATAACATGTTGTGTAGTAACAATAGAACAATTATAAAACAGCAAAAGTCTTTTTCTTCCAGATTCACGCCTCGTGAGGTTGGTACAAAACTCTCTTCTCTCTTTCTGAACATAACAGCAGTACTTTACACGTTCCTCATTAAATACACTTACTTCCTGTTCTGGGTCCACCAGGTCTCAGAGCACCAATCAGAGCCCAGCTACAGACCACGTGACCAACCAGGTTGAAACTCAAAATAATGCATATGCCTCTCTTCTCCATGGTCAGCTTTTATCCTGATTCATTTATTAATGTATAATTTACTTTAAACATGAACATTCTATTGTTGGTTATCTGTTAAAGACGATTACATAAAAAAAAGGTCTTGAAGTGCAGGATGGACTCGTCATGCTCTCCTCTTATCTTTGTGACAGGGAAGAATAATGAAGCAGAAGAGAGCGCCGTTTACTCGGACGTGAAGATGTCTTCAGCTGCAGGTACAACAGATCTTTCTAAATAAGTCTTCATTTGGTATTTACTATGGCCCAGTGTCATCAAAACAACAATATTCAAATCCTACACATTTTTGAAATAAATTGTTGTTAATCTTACTTTTTTAAATTGTAATATCTGACACTACTATGCAATCATAAAATAAACATAACCGCATGACACATTTCATTCATCTGTATTCATTCATCGATATATAACTAAAAATGTGTCTTTTGTTTTAGACGACAATGTGATGTATGCCCAGGTTTACCCTCACAATAAAGACAAGAGAGATGAACGTAAGTAAAGTCTTCGTCCACCTGCAGCCGCTCCTCCTCATCACACTGAGTCTTTGTGTAAAGTGAGTTATGTGTCACTTCAAAACGGACATTGTTTAAATAAAAAAATAAAAAATAGTTTTAACATATTCTGAAACCATTGCTGTTTATTCCTACTTCCATTATCATTATAACCTATTCTGCCTAATATTGTAATCTATTTTCTCCTGTGTTGTTTTTTTGTATCAGTACAGGGGTATTACTAGTAAACATTATTCAAATTCATCTTTCCATTCATAGGGAGATCAAGATCTGCAGAAGCGGATGAAACTGTTTATTCTGAAATCAAACCAGGAACATCTCGTGGTAATAATGCAGTGATAATTAAACAATTTGTTTTACATATAGTCAATAGTCCAGTAGAGTAACATTTCTTGAAGCACCTTTAAGCACATTTTAAATAACGTTACTCTCTATATTCTTTTGTTCTCTTCCAGATCAATAAAGACATGAAAAACAAAATCTGTTTAATCAATATTTGCAGCTTTTTAAAAAATGTAATCCTTGCGGGCAGCTTTGCTATCTGACGAGTCTTTTGTACAGTTAATCTATTAGAAGATGATTTAAAAGAAATCATCACATGTTTTTAATCTTCTGTATTTTTAAAATGTTGGTTCTTTTAAATGTGTCAATAAACTTTTGTTTCCAATATACCGTCAATATACTTTTAGTTCTTTACACATGCATTTTAATTTGTCTCATAATCTGCACACTGATTTTGCTGATCCAGGTGAGTCATGCTTTTGGGGATAGAAATAATGAAGAAACGTATAACTTTGAACCATCAGGTAAAATAATTTGATCTAAAAACCTATGCAATTGTAAAAAAAAAAAAAAGAAGCTCTCTTGGGAGAATAAATCCCTTTAATTAAGTGTATCTGTAATTAGTTTACATCATGGGGTGGACAGCAGATGGAGCATGCTGAGGAACACAAACCTGCATTGCAACAATAAGATTCAGGTTGAAAATGAGTAAAATGGCACTTTAATACTTACAGAAGTTCAGGAGGAGTCTTAGTAAGCTTCCACATGTTGTCTCCCTTGAACTACAGCAAAGAAAATAACTACAGTGTTGTATGTTGTACTTATTATGTATTTAAACTAAACGGGCTGCATTGTATATCTTCAGGGCAATTCCTCACTGTCAATGTACTAAGAAAGTGTTTGTTCTTGCCACCGACGCGCTCAGATTGTTATTATATATATATTTTTTAGGCGTTCTCTTGATCCGGTCTGTTTATCGTCAAGCCGAAGTCTCATTCTGAAAATCTTGCGAGATGTGACTGAATGTTTGTCTGATTTCGACGATGTGTACGTAAAATGACGGTGCCGAACCGGCTGCCGAGACGTCATTACGTCACGTTTCGTGGCTGTAGCGCTCGCGCTCAAAACTGGACCACTACCAACATAAAAACCGTTGGGTCGTCTGTTGTAGCAAACTGCTCTAAGATGGTGTATTTTTGGTCCTGCAACACTGTACCACTGAGCCGTATAAAGCGACTTCTGAAAACCACGATGATCAAGCTCCACAGAGACAACTGTGCAAAACTGTTGCCAATCTTTCACAGACATTAACCCCTCCCATCTAGTAACAACATCTACATCCTCTACACTGTCATATTCCTTGCTAGCCCCAAGTGCTACCATACCATTATTATACATAACCCTGTAAACATACCCGTTTAAGCCCTTGTGTTCTATCTCTAAGACCGGGGTCCTCTCAGTAGTAAGACCATCCTTCTGAAGTCTCTGGGGCCGGGCAGCATCCACAGTTGTATTGTTAGGTCTAAAGTCTGCCGACATACCTATAGCACGTCCAGTGGGGGTCTTATCCAAACCACCGGCAGACTGCATCTTGCAAAGAATCCAAATGAGCAGCAACAGAAACAGCAGCAGCAGTCCTGGTCAAAGAAGCAGCAGAAGAGGGGTCCAGAGGTGAAAGAATCAACAATACCTAACCACCCTGTATAATATATTACGTATACGCGCAAATTTACCCTATATATACTACTCATCTGTGCGAACAGGTTTCCTGCAGAGTACACCGTACACCGAAGCTTGTGCTTATCTTGTCCCTCTGCTGTGCGAGCGTGTGTTTGGGTCCACCAACTACACCATATCATAACAGTATGGGAAAAAAATTATGTTAATGTAATATCCATATTTAACATTTGTTGTACTTGTGCAAGTTGAATCCTGAATCTCAATTTGATACTATGTACATTTGATAAACACTTTGCCATGTAAACTAACCTGATTTTGCAGTTAGGCAGGATATCACCCCACCTCTTTAATAACAGGAAGTGAAGGAATCCTTACACCGCCAGATGTTAATCAAACCTTTCAAGCAAATGCTAGTTACACTTAATTAAGACACCAATATATATGTATTAGTTTAGAATTTGAAATTCTAAATATTTTGTGGGATTTCTTTTCTTTTTTTGGGTGAGTTTTCCTAATTCAGTTTGAGGGTCTAAGGACAAAGAGTTGTGTACGTTGCACAGATTGCAAAGCTCTTGTGAGTCTGAGTCTCTGGAATATTAATTGACTTATCCGCCACAATTTTAGACAGGGCCTCCTTTTTATTATTTATTGGGCTCAAAAAAACGTGTGTGTGTAAGATACTGTATAGCTATCAAATGCATGTTTGTATATTTATCACACAGTGGTTCTCAACCTGGGGGTCGGGACCCTTAAGAGGGTTGGCAGACAGTTCTGGAGAATAAACACAATATTGTAAATAGAATAACATGTATCAGAATGGAAAAATAGTTGACATGACATCACCTGTACCAGTGTTATCATTTGTCTCAGAATCGATTTTATTAATGGTGTGAGTTTCTAACGAGGGATTTTCATTGAGGAAAGGGGGAGAGAAAAAGACCTGAAACGCCTCACAAATCCACAATACTATAAATGTATGATGTGTATTTACATGAACTGTCTGAGCCATCAAACAACAAAAGGTGTGCACCTGTCGACTTAAAGTTGTTAAGTAAAAGAGAAAAGGAAAAGGTGGTCGGAATTTACAAAAGCATGAGCAAAAATTGTCATAAAAAACGTTTCACAATAAAACAATGTTGTCTTCATCTTTTGAAGAAGTTTTACATTACAGTTTTACAAGACTTCTCAGAGGGTTTGCTCTGGGTTCTTCACAGAGTACAAAGCACTCGGTCCTTTGTTTAAATGGTACAGATTAAGGACAATGTTGAAAAGAGGACAAAGCATCTGTAGTTTGTCAAGTTCTTTTATTTAGTTTACTACTATCACTAAGTGTGATAGTTTATTCTGCAGCCAAGATCTTGCATAGTGAAAGTCATGTGGTTTGTATTTAAATCTTGAATTGTTATACAATAGTATCAACCTGTATTATTGTGATTAATACACCTCTCAAGTATGGACATGCTGATGGTGATTAGACAAATTCTGTTTTTCTATTTATTCACAAAAGAAAAAACCTTGAGCGTGTCCACAGTAGAGGAGAATATTCATCACTAAAATAAAGTTAGAAACATCATCATCAAATTGAAACTATTAACATCAGGCATTTAAAAGGTTTTCTCTATAAAACTATGATTAAAACATAGAAAGTACTCACAGAAAAGCCCCGGCACACAAACTAAAGTGAGTCCCATCCTCATGTCCTCACTGACTCTCTGACACTCTGCTTATGAGAAAAGATTTTTACAGAAAGCTTCAAACGTATGAAGCAAATGGAAAAAATCAGGAAATGGAGAGAAAAAGAAGACGCATTTCATAAATCAATTGGATCTGAAGTTTTATCTTCTGCTTCTGAGTTTTCAGCGTGTGTTTCCTTCTCTTTTACACAAAGCTCAAACAACCAGACTGCTTGGAACACAGCGTGTTGTAATGCTCATAAGACGGAAGAACATTACATTTAAATATGATAATGGGCCGATATTTCAATCTCCTTCCTACATATATGATCATCAGCAAAGGGACAGCAATTATTGATGTTACTGTAAAGGCAGCTGCATAAAGTCAAAGGTTTCCATTCTAGAATTATTAAACTACCCACGTACATACATTATGCATTATGCATTATACTAAAGATGCAGATGAAACTCAGGTGGCATACTCTCTTTGTAATCCGTGATCTTCTCACCAAACTGGGTCAATATATAACATGTAAATATGTTTCTTCTACAGTTTGGATAACAAAATTGTCGGCCTATCGTATCACAGAATTTGTACATGTCTTCACTTTATGGTGAAATGATGGTGAAATTTTGCAACGTCTTCAGCCTCAGGATGTGACTCAGCTCCAGCAAACAGAGTGAGTCCCATCCTGACGTCCAGCACTCACTCTGCTCCTCTCATTCTGAGAAAGGCGTTTCTAGTTTTTACGTATTCAAGATGTAAAATTAAAGAAACCGTTCTATCATTTTTTGGGGGAAATTAGCGAATAATTGCATACTCATACTAAAATGGCCTTCTCTCTGCAACCACAAGAGCTATTTGAATACTGTTGGTGTTATAATAAAGGCAAAACTTGTGAGATTTGACCAGATGTGTGGATATCAGTATATATGTTACTGGTTAAGAGTAAATGAAGATGGCACACATTAGTCTCAGGCTTGTGTGAAACAATGGACTAAACATGAACAAATATAATAAATAAATATAATGCTGTTGCACACCAAATTAAAGAAGAATACAAGAATGTGTAAGCCGTTTGTTCATGCTCCAAACACAACTCCAACACCAAAGATTGAAAAAAAATAGAATAAAAAGGATAAATAAAGAACTTTCAGGAGGATTATCTCTTTGGAATAATGCAGCTGTGGGTTTAAACCTCTAACAAATAATCGCACAATATGTCAACAGTCTCTCTGCAAAGTTTGACTTTGATAAAGTGAAGCATAATAAAATTAGAGAGGTTTTAGTACAGTGCCATTTCAATGTTCTCATTGACCATGCTATATTTCACTTGTATTTCACTATTGGTGTTCAATACATCCAAATACAGCAGAAACATAGACTAAATAAACCATAATAATGCTCTGTGCCCTCAAATCCTCAGTTTTCTGTCAAATGCTCACTACGATTCGCTGATAAAAAAGTAAAATCTGACTCAATGGACCCCAAGATACTGTTCTGCTCTAACAGGAAGTCAGCCGTCAGTTAGCGACCGTGTGCATGCGCCGCTTAAAGACCACCGATTGTCCTTTTTTAGCCAAAGTAAGTCATAATTCTCTAAGATCGCATTCACTGATGCTTTAGTGGAGAAGAAATTGAAGGAGATCTTGTGAATCTCCAGGTTGTCTACTTTCTAGAAAGCTATTCCGTTCATGTCTAGCTTGAAGCTAACAACAACAACACGAGCCACAAAGCTGCTGCGTGGTCCAACTGTTCGCGAGATCTTTTGATTGATATTTGGTCATTCATAACTTTGGTGTTTGGAGCATACAAACAGCTTACACATTCTTGTATTCTTCTTAACTTGTAAAACATCATTATATTCCTTCATGATTAGTCCATTGTTTCACACAAGCCTGAGACTAGCCCGACTTGGGGGGCTCTCGAGCTTCAACATCGAGCAACAGCTCCAGTAGTTAATACAGGACTCTATATGCAGAGACTTTAGGAATGCTATAAGTATTTTAAAGAGCCACTTTACTAATGTTCAACATTAATCTTCAATATAAGAATCTGGAAATGCTTCCTAGTAATCAGAGATGGCAGTCAGAAACTTGAAGTTTATTGATGTATAAAAAGGTCAAACATAGGAAAACAGATTAAATCTATCCAGATGAAACCAAATTACGTTCAGCACCTGTCAACCCATTGAAAAATAGAAAGGAACTTGAATGTTTTCCAAAAACAGATTAAATGTAGAATCTTTTTCATGAAAAATAAAAGAGAGGATGACTTTATATCCGCATTATCACCAACGTACTGAAGCTCAAAGATTAAACTTGTTCCTGCTTTTTAAACCAGCCTCCATTCAAAGTTGTCTACAAAAAAGTGACTACCAGAAGAGAGAAAACTGTATATACAAAACACTCAATCTTAACATTTGATTTATTATATGTAATAAAGTGAAGACATTTCACCAAGTAAAACTGAATATTAAAGCCATATGATGTATTTTCTTTTAAGCCCCAAGCTATTTTCTAGGTTTCTGCTCGAAATATCATAACCAAACTAAAAAGGGTGTAGCTCTGCAACCACAAAGACTATTTGAATAATGTTGGTGTTATAATAAAGGCAACACATGTGGGCTTCTGTTCAGATGTGTACATATTAGTATATATGTTACTGGTTAAGAGTAAATAAAGATGAAAGACAGCAAAAGTTTGAATTTCCAGGTTCGCCTAGAAAAAAAGCACTTTCAGGATGATTATCTTTTGGAAAGATGCACAGAAACAGCAAAGCACATCATAGATCATAGCACAATATGTGACCAGTCTCGGTGCAAAGTTTGACTTTGAAAAAGTAAAGCAGAACAAAGTTAGAGAGGTTTTAGTACAGATAAATTAGGCGAAATGGGCAATTTGAATTTTCTCATGTACCAAACCTTATATTTCACTTTTTATATTACTTATGGTGTTGAATACATCAAAATATAGCAGTCTTTGTTGATTAGAAGAAGGAACATTTTTTAAATAAGCAACATTTGTGACTGTAAGTGCTAAATCGATTCATGTTGCTGTGTTTTTTAGCTCATATCTCAGAGATGCTTTGGTGCAGAAGGATTTTGAAAATACATTTAGAATCTGTGTTAAGTCCTCTTGCTCTTTGCTATCTGCCTTTTCTGATAGCACCGATCTACGGGTTTCTAGTTACGGAAACGTGCTGAGTGGGCTGACTCCTGACAAAATGATGATTATGATATTTTCACAAGTCTTTCAGTTGGTGTTTGAGTTGTGTGGAAGAAGTTCACACAATAATTATAAAAAAAGACCAGGATGTGGTTTTTCATGTTTGTCATCCATTCTCTTGGTTCTGTCCATAAAGATGTGTTATTGACCTGGAAGAACACAAATGAAAAATAGATTTAAGGTTAATTAAGAGTTACAGGTGCATTTTGACATTTTACTCATGTCGCTGAATATTGTGTAATACAGTTATCTATTGTGTCGCCAACTAATATTTGTGAGACATTAATAATCAGATTTATGTGATATTTATTGGATTAACATGTCTGTAAAGCAACATGCTGCATGTGAAACAGACAAACTCAAACACATCCAAACTGTTTAAAAGCTCTTATTTACAGTCATTGTTGTATGTGAATTGGTGTCTCCAGCTGGTCGTAATAAAGAATACACTCAAAGTCGTAGTACAAAGTCTGTTGTACTCGTCTGTACCTGCAGCTGTTCCCATCGTCACATTGGAGTAAACGCTCTCCTCTGGTTCATTATTGTTCCCTGTTAGAAGGATCAGATGAATGCATGAAAAGACCATTTTATGTCCTTTATTTAAAGACTGCTGGCCGACAAACACATTTAAACTATTGCATTTTATTCTCATTACATACTTTTTTTTTACTTAAGGAATTGTCAGCAGTCATTTCATCTTATTTTAGTATTTCTAACAGCTCTGTGATAAACACACAGTATATACTGTACCATGTCCAGGTTCTTCAGAGCCTCTGATTGTTTCATAGAGACAAGAATCACCTACAGAGCCGTGGAAATCAAGACAAGGTCATATCAGTCATTTTAACCACATTATATGAATTATGTAATATTATTAAACAGATAACCAGAAATAGAAATGTCAGTTTTAAATTAAACTATACAGTAATAAATGAATCAGGATAAAAGCTGACCATGGAGAAGAGAGGCATATGCATTGTTTTGAGTTTCAACCTGGTTGGTCATGTGGTCTGTAGCTGGGCTCTGATTGGTGCTCTGAGACCTGGTGGACCCAGAACAGGAAGTAAATGTATTTAATGAGGAACGTGTAAAGTACTGCTGTTATGTTCAGAAAGAGAGAAGAGAGTTTTGTACCAACCTCACGAGGCGTGAATCTGGAAGAAAAAGACTTTTGCTGTTTTATAATTGTTCTATTGTTACTACACAACATGTTATTATATCTGTGACTGACTTCTTAGATTGTAATCAATCTAATATCAGAAGGAACAGATCTCACCTTTTGACTTTCTGTAGCAATACAGAACCAGCAGCAGCAGAATAATCAGTGAAACTCCACAAACCAGACCAACAACCAACAGCACGGGAACTGGAGAGCTTGTTGTTGCAGCTTCAGAATATACACACAAATACACATAATCATCAATAGATACACAAGTATGTCTGACTTAAACAAATAGTTTAAACCAACTTATAACACTGTTTTTAATCTTATACTCACATTTAACTGACAACCAACTCTTTGGTGACTTCAAACTCCTGAAACCTTGTGATGAATCTCTTCCTTCACATTTATAAAAACCTTCATCTGACTTTGTAACTTCAGAGATAAACAGCTCCCCGCTGGCATCATTTGAGATGAGTTTGCCATTTTTATAGAAATCCACGCTATAAAGAACCTTTTCTGTCCTCAACCTGCAGCTGAGAGTGACAGAATGTCCCTCAGTCACAGGATGGACAGAGCTCACCAGGATGACATCACCGCCTGTGAAGAGAACAAAGAATAGGAAGTTTGGCTCAAAAACATCAGCTGGTTGAACAAGCTGCTGTAAATGATGAGGACACATTTCATCGTTTTTTATTGTGTTTTACAGATTCATAAAGTAGCCATTTTGAAAACGATGGCCCTTTGGAAATGTACATGGTCACATCTCAGAAACAAATATCTCTTAAATGAATTAAAACTCACTCTGTACAGTGATGTTGGCTGCATTGCTGAACTGTCCTGTTTCAGACTCACACCAGTACACTCCACTAATCCCATTAGAGTTGATGCTGCATGTAGATCCAGTCATGGTTCCCCAGGAAGAACAATATGCCAGGTGGTCATATTTAATAAACCTTCTCACTCTCCACTCAGTAGAGTTTCCCTCACAGCTCAGTGACAGTGAATCTTTGCTGAAGAACTGCATTCTGGGAGGACTCACTGTGAGAGACGCTGCTGGATGGAAATCTGAAAAACACACGAGGAGACAAACAAAGCACAGAAAAATAAAGTTTTAAAAAAGCTATATGAAAATAATCCTATTTATTATACTTTTAATCTTTTTACTTGTGAATAAAAACATAGGATCAAAAAGAAAAATGAATCAAGAGATGACATATGACATATAACTGAAAGAAAATAAAACCCTTTGAAAACATTTAAAGTATCTAGTTCATAAAAGAAAAGAATGCATTGCGGTACAAGATTGTATTATAGATTTCCAAACTGTGAAGGTGAAAAGGAGGGTCAAGAGTTTCATTAATGTTAAAATGTACTTAAAATGTTCTAGAGACAAGTTTAGAAAACTCAACGTTTGGTGCTGTTTGAGGGAAAATGTCACCACAATAATGACATTTCTTCCTCTGAGCAAGAACATAAAAGTCTGAACTAACCTACCTCCAGACCAGATGAACTGAGGTTCACTATACGAAGAGTAGAACAATGGATCTCCTCTTCCAGCTCTGCACACATATCCTGCTGTGTGCGTCTGTCCATGAACAATGAAGGAGTCCTCTTCAGTCCCAGTGGAGCTACCAGGTAGCAGCTCATAGCTGTAGGACTCCAGTTTGGGAACAACCTGGTACCAGAAGAACCTCCATCCTGCAGATGGATGTTCAACCCTGCAGGTCAGAGTCACTGAGTCTCCAGGACTCGGCCACAATGGAGACACAGTGAGGACCGGCTTGGGTTTATCTGTTGGGAAGACATGTTATGAGTCGTGAGTGGGTTACATGCACCGCTTGTAACCTACATTATGTTCCTGTCTCCAAATGTGTAAAACAGGTGTGAATGTACACATTTAATCACTTCTGAATCTGTGAATTTTATTAACGTAAAATAAACTGAAGGAAATCAAGAGAACTCATGTTTATGTTTCACTTATTAACCACTGAAGTTGTTGGTTAAATGAACATAACATGGATTCTCCTTCAAACGAGGAGGGATAGTGAATCACTTTAAATACATTAACAATGTTACAAGGTATCAGTGATTTATGTTTTTAATATAAATATAATTTAACATTAAAGTTGGAGACAGAAGAAGATGTCAAGTCACTCTTCCTGTAATAAATGACAGGTTCACTAAGTAATGAGTACATTTCCCCTGAAGGAGGCGCCACACTCACCTGCCCTGTTAGATACATTAATGCCACTAATTTTTCAAAAGGGATAGCATATTGCACGTATTCTGTAAATGTATTTATGTAAACAGCTGTAGCAAATAACTCTAAAAAGGTAATTAACCTGAAAGTAAGTGTCATAATACGTGAGTTAATTAAAATAATTGAGTAAAATAAGTAGGCAGTAACTCGTTAAAGTTATGTAAATAAACCATCCTACACTATATCGCAGGCCCCACAATGGTGTTAAATTCAGTTGGTGCCCTGATGGGTAGCGCTATCTGGTTTGATTGGATAAGCCAGGTGTCACTCCGCCGATCTGTGAGTTTGATTGGCTGGTTCCTGCTCGGCTGACGGCAGCGACGCACCGGAGCTACGTTTGTTTGGGTGTACGTGAGTGTGTGTGTGGTGTGTGTCGTGTCGTGTGTGTGTGTGCCCAATTCTAATGTTACATATCAGCCAATTAGAATGTATTACTATTAGGGTTAATTATTAGTCAAAAATGTATTCAGGATTAGTATTTAAAGTCCTGTTTGTAAGTCTGTTTTGTGTTGTTATTGTCCCCCAAAAGGGTAAATATAATTTAGGTCATTAACTCATTGCTTTTTAACAGAAAGCTGTTTTTCTGGGGTCAGTCTTTTAAACTATAGTATAGTATAATTAAATAACCCCATTGCTAAATTAGAGGGGTTCTTTATTATTAGGAAGGTAATATAACTTCCACCAAATACAGGTACGCCTTCGTGGTAGCTACCTTTTTAACAAACAAACCCCAAACACCGCCTGATTCCTGTTTAAATATGTTTATGTAGATCTACTGAGAGAGTGTGGGTGCTACACAGCTGAAGCCCGTCCATCTTTCTTTGTTTTTATTTTAACGATCAAGATTATGTGATTAATTGGTCCTTTACTCAAAGTTTAGGATTAAATGGTTTAAACAGCATCAGTGGTCAACCTTTAAGGTTTATAAATCTTACACTAGTTAACATTCACACAGTATCACTACCTTATATTATATTAGCACTTTAAAGGATGTTTATATAAACTCGGCTCATAATAATAAGTACCTTTAGTGAATTTGGTCATGATGGAAAAAACTCTGTTCACTTACCTGATACAGTTATAGAGATTGTATTACTTTTCTATTTCTTATCAGTGAGACGATCTTGCAAGTTGCAACACATTGGTATTCACCACTGTATTCTGGAGTTAGAGGATATCGATATCGTATTTTAAAGTGTTGGAGAGAAAATTATGACCATTCCTAATGATTGAACAATCCCAGAGTTTGGGATTGTTGAAAGGTTCTCCCATCCTCACGTCACATGTGAAGGTAACAGACTCTCCAGTAAAGAAAGTGGACCTGTTTGGATCAATGGACAGCGAAGTCTCTAGAAACAAAAACAAAATGAGTGAAATGCGTTTTTTTTTATAGTATTCATCATGAATTAACTAAACAGAACACATTAATATAATGTGTTAAAGAGTGGCAATAGGTGAAGAATTGTCATGAGTGAATATATTTAAAAAAAGAAAGGAAGTTGTATAAAAACCTTGAGCGTGTCCACAGTAGAGGAGAATATTCATCACTGAAATAAGTTAGAAACATCGTCATCAAATTGAAACTATTAACATCAGGCATGTAAAAGGTTTTCTCTATAAAACTATGATTAAAACATAGAAAGTACTCACAGAAAAGCCCCGGCACACAAACTAAAGTGAGTCCCATCCTCATGTCCTCACGTGACTCTCTGACACTCTGCTTCTGAGGAAAGATTTTGTAACTCTTAGACTTTGAGCAAAGTTTTCTTCAGTTAAACTTCCTTCCCTTTTCCATAAAGCTCACTCAACTAGAGAGTAGATATCTAAAAGTTACACATTAGATTTAGTGGTGGAATCGTGTTGTCTGAAGGAAAACACACACTTACTCTAGATAGCAGAGAAAGGTGGAGAAAGCCACTGATGCAGTTTATTTATTTTAAAATGATTTGGCTAAACCTTTTTGCACATCTTCCTCTCAGAATAAAAGCTGGCAATCATCCAACTATGGTGTATATACAAGATGTGAAAACAAGTTCAGACCGGAGCAGTTGATGAGTCATTCTCAGTCATTATTCTGTTAATTCATCGTCTCATAGTGTGGCTCACATCATCTTTGCCCTTTTTTAGCTCTTCCTCCATTTCCTTTGACATGTCAATCTTTTTTAATGAAACCCAGAACATCACAGGTGTGTCCCTTTTCCTGTCATGTGAGAGAGGGTCACGTTCGTATGGTTTCTAATGTCACTATTGCACGTACCAGTTGAAAGCCTTTCCCTCTTTTTTATCACAGCTCCGATGTTGTTATCACAGCATCAGCGGCCATCGCTGGCCCTTTTCCATGATAGCCTGACCATACACCTGCTATGTCTCTTTAGTAGTAATGTCAGCCTTACTATACATATGCTATGCCTCTTTAGTAGTAATGTCAGCCTTACTATACACCTGCTTGTGTCTGTAGCTAATTACACATCAAAGCTGACTAGGATGACATGTGGTGTTCCCCAAGGTTCACTACTGGGGCCTCATCTGTTCAACATCTACATTATTCCACTGGCTCAGATTATGAAAAACAACAACGTGTGTTATCATAATTATGCAGACGACACAAATCCACATAACTATATCACCAGGGGATTATAATCCCATACAAGGGCTAGCTAAATGCATTGAAGAAATCAACAACTGATGTTCCAGAATTTTCATCAATTAAATAAAGATAAAACAGAAGTAATTGTTTTTGGTCCCAAGGACGAACGACTGAAAGTCAGCGCTCAGCTCCAATCACTGATGTTGAAAACCACAAACCAAGCCCGAAATCTAGGTGTAGTTATGGAAATCTAATTATTTTATTTTTTTGCTAGAGAAATGGCAGTCAGAAACACTGCTGGCAGCTTTTTGCTGGAAGTTTATTGATGCATCAAAAGGTCAAACATAAGAAAACAAACTAAATACATCCAGGTGAAACCAAAGTACACACAGGAGCTGTCAAACCATCCATCCATCCATTTTCAATACCGCTTATCCTCATTAGGGTCGCAGGGGCGCTGGAGCCTATCCCAGCTGACATAGGGCGAAGGCAGGGGACACCCTGGACAGGCCGCCAGTCCATCGAGGGGCGAGCTGTCAAACCATTTTTTTAAAATATTGGACAAATGCAAACTCCAAAAACAGATTCAATGTTAGAAATGTGGAAGCTCTATCCTCAAAAATGAAAGAGAGGATGACTTTATATCCGCATTATCATCCATTCAAAGTTGTGTACAACAAAGTGAATTGTGGTGGCTGGGTGTGGTTAGGCTCAGCTGCAGAGGGGAGTGGGGGAGTACGCTCAGGGAACGGTACCAGGTGGAGGCCTAATTGGCCTCACCTGGGTCTAATGATGATTGCTCATTATAAGTGTGCAGATGGACAAAGGTGAGGGGTTTTGGATTCGGCAGAACGCCGGACCGACGCTGCTGTCCACGGGAGCAGATCAGCGGCAAGCACGACGGAGACCGCATCCGCCTGGAATTAATAAAAACAATTAACTAGCTCCTGTCTCTAGTGTCTCTGTGCTAGGGAGATACCACCCGCGGTAACACGTGTGTGTTACATTAATGTACCAGAAGAGAGAAGAAAACTGTATTTACAAAACACTCAATCCTAACATTTGATTTATATGTAATAAAGTGAAGACATTTCACCAAGTAACAATATTAATATATTAAAGCCATATGATGTATTTTATTTAAATGATGTGCTAATAGGTTAACTGTACAAAATACTGTCTTATTGAAGGAAAGAAGTTGTTCACACAATAATTATAAAAAGACCAGGATGTGTTTTTTCATGTTGTCATCCATTCTCTGGTTCTGTCCATAAAGATGTGTTATTGACCTGGAAGAACGCAAATGAAAAATAGATTTAAGGTTGTTTAAGAGTTACAGGAACATTTTGACATTTTACTCATGTCTCTGAATATTGTTTTAATACAGTTATCTATTGTGTCGCCAACTAATATTTGTGAGACATTAATAATCAGATTTATGTGATATTTATTGGATTAAACATGTCTGTAAAGCAACATGCTGCATGTGAAACAGACAAACTCAAACACATCCAAACTGTTTAAAAGCTCTTATTTACAGTCATTGTTGTATGTGAATTGGTGTCTCCAGGTGGTCGTAATATAGAAATACACTCAAAGTCGTAGTACAAAGTCTGTTGTACTCGTCTGTACCTGCAGCTGTTCCCATCGTCACATTGGAGTAAACGCTCTCCTCTGGTTCATTATTGTTCCCTGTTAGAAGGATCAGATGAATGCATGAAAAGACCATTTTATGTCCTTTATTTAAAGACTGCTGGCCGACAAACACATTTAAACTATTGCATTTTATTTTCATTACATACTTTTTTTTTACTTAAGGAATTGTCAGCAGTCATTTCATCTTATTTTAGTATTTCTAACAGCTCTGTGATAAACACACAGTATATACTGTACCATGTCCAGGTTCTTCAGAGCCTCTGATTGTTTCATAGAGACAAGAATCACCTACAGAGCCGTGGAAATCAAGACAAGGTCATATCAGTCATTTTAACCACATTATATGAATTATGTAATATTATTAAACAGATAAATAGAAATAGAAATGTCAGGTTTAAATGTAATTATACATTATGAAATTAATCAGGATAGAAGCTGACCATGGAGAAGAGAGGCATATTCTCTTTCTTGAGTTTCAACCTGGTTGGTCACGTGGTCTGTAGCTGGGCTCTGATTGGTGCTCTGAGACCTGGTGGACCCAGAACAGGAAGTAAATGTATTTAATGAGGAACGTGTAAAGTACTGCTGTTATGTTCAGAAAGAGAGAAGAGAGTTTTGTACCAACCTCACGAGGCGTGAATCTGGAAGAAAAAGACTTTTGCTGTTTTAGAATTGTTCTATTGTTACTACACAACATGTTATTATATCTGTGACTGACTTCTTAGATTGTAATCAATCTAATATCAGAAGGAACAGATCTCACCTTTTGACTTTCTGTAGCAATACAGAACCAGCAGCAGCAGAATAATCAGTGAAACTCCACAAACCAGACCAACAACCAACAGCACGGGAACTGGAGAGCTTGTTGTTGCAGCTTCAGAATATACACACAAATACACATAATCATCAATAGATACACAAGTATGTCTGACTTAAACAAATAGTTTAAACCAACTTATAACAGCGTTTTTAATCTTATACTCACATTTAACTGACAACCAACTCTCTGGTGACGTCAAACTCCTGAAACCTTGTGGTGAATCTCTTCCTTCACATTTATAAAAACCTTCATCTGACTTTGTAACTTCAGAGATAAACAGCTCCCCGCTGGCATCATTTGAGATGAGTTTTTCATTTTTATAGAAATCCACGTTATAAAGAACCTTTTCTGTCCTCAACCTGCAGCTGAGAGTGACAGAATGTCCCTCAGTCACAGGATGGACAGAGCTCACCAGGATGACATCACCGCCTGTGAAGAGAACAAAGAATAGGTATTATTATAGATATTAGGTTATTCTTGAGGCATTTTTTCACAAAAATTGCGAAGATTTGCATACCAGACTAAAACGAGTGTACCTCCTCAACCATAAGAGCTATTTGACGACGTGATTGTTTGACCTGAGTAAAGACAAAGAGCGGTGACGTTTCCCGGATCCCAGCCGAGGGTCGGCGGCTGTTTGGCGGTTGACAACGAGAGGTGCCTCATAACGAACAGGTGAGCAGACGACCTTGAGTTAGACTGTCTGTGATTGGATAAACTAAATTGAGTTGTCAACAGCAGAATAAGCCTCCGTCCGTAGTTTAGAAATAGGTTGTCCCTGATCACACGTAAAGTAATAGCACATATTTCCACTGGGCTTTTCAGAGGGAAAGAGAATAAGTGTCCACTGGTAGGGATTTAGGTAAAAGAATAAAGAGTTTAAATAGGACTAAGGGACGCTCGTGAGAGATACCAACGTCGACTCTTAGACGATAGAAATACAAGTTGAAGTTCGCGGGAAGACGTTGATACCTCTTGTAACTGACCGGTGGCTCAGACGCGGTCAGTTTAGTTTATTACCGCGGAAGGCGAGGAGGGACACAGGGAAAGTTTTATTGTTTTCAATGCACTGTGCGGGTGGGTTTTGTAGATCTTGGTGAGTTTAACGAGACCTGAAAACCGAGCGTATCAGGACACAAAAGTGTGCTGAGAATTCCTCGGAAGAAGTTTTTCGACCAGACTACATCTCTGTGGGGCATTAAAAGGGAAATAAAAGGGGAAATCATAGTCTATGGTACAATGGGTTAAGGAGAAATTAAACAATATTTGTGAATTGGTGTTATAAACCCCAGTGATCGACCGCTGTATCCCTCTGGTACAGTAGAAGCTTCTCTGCACTCAAAATAAGAAATAGCGCCTCTAGAGGTACGAACACTCATACCCCAGTGGGCAGAGAGGGTACTGCACGGACTTAAACCTTTGACACCATCGTGTGGCCAAAATTAGGTATTACAACGACAAGATTAGTATACACTTGTTCCTCACAACAGGCTGACACACACTTTAGCAACCAAACTGACGCTGACATACACCATCAAAACAGCACAGATAGGGAATAATAATAATACTAGTAATGAATAGGTGGTGAAAGTAAGAATAAGAATAAAATACTGATAAGGAAGAATAAACGATGTTTAAGCAAAATTCAAACTCATACACCATCAAAACAGTAACTGAAGGCACAATAATAATCATACATCTTATTGGGCTTTGGTTGTTGAGTTGCGTGTATGGAGCATGTACAAATGGTTTACTTATTCTTGTAGACCAGGCTCTGATGCTTAATATGGTACATGGAGTTATTATATTTGTTATTTATTCTTAAAATACACATGCACACATGTACAGATGCACATATCTGTCTGTCCTTAGAAGGGGACTCTCAGGCTTATTAAACTCATTATGAAAATAAGTTTGGTTAATACGAGTCATCTATAGATGTCAACACTTTATAATAGAATGTTGAAATACTTCATAAACAAATATCTCTTAAATGAATTAAAACTCACTCTGTACAGTGATGTTGGCTGCATTGCTGAACTGTCCTGTTTCAGACTCACACCAGTACACTCCACTAATCCCATTAGAGTTGATGCTGCATGTAGATCCAGTCATGGTTCCCCAGGAAGAACAATATGCCAGGTGGTTATATTTAATAAACCTTCTCACTCTCCACTCAGTAGAGTTTCCCTCACAGCTCAGTGACAGTGAATCTTTGCTGAAGAACTGCATTCTGGGAGGACTCACTGTGAGAGACGCTGCTGGATGGAAATCTGAAAAACACACGAGGAGACAAACAAAGCACAGAAAAATAAAGATATAAAAAGCTATATGAAAATAATCCTATTTATTATACTTTTAATCTTTTTACTTGTTGGTGAATAAAAACATAGGATTAAAAAGAAAAATAACATTTAAAGTATCTAGTTCATAAAAGAAAAGAATGCATTGCGGTACAAGATTGTATTATAGATTTCCAAACTGTGAAGGTGAAAAGGAGGGTCAAGAGTTTCATTAATGTTAAAATGTACTTAAAATGTTCTGGAGACAAGTTTAGAAAACTCAACGTTTGATGCTGTTTGAGGGAAAATGTCACCACAATAATGACATTTCTTCCTCTGAGCAAGAACATAAAAGTCTGAACTAACCTACCTCCAGACCAGATGAACTGAGGTTCACTATACGAAGAGTAGAACACTGGATCTCCTCTTCCAGCTCTGCACACATATCCTGCTGTGTGCGTCTGTCCATGAACAATGAAGGAGTCCTCTTCAGTCCCAGTGGAGCTACCAGGTAGCAGCTCATAGCTGTAGGACTCCAGTTTGGGAACAACCTGGTACCAGAAGAACCTCCATCCTGCAGATGGATGTTCAACCCTGCAGGTCAGAGTCACTGAGTCTCCAGGACTCGGCCACAATGGAGACACAGTGAGGACCGGCTTGGGTTTATCTCTTGGGAAGACATGTTATGATGAGTCGTGAGTGGGTTACATGCACCGCTTGTAACCTACATCATGTGTAATACAGGTGTGAAGGTACAGTGTCTTTAAATATATTAACAAAACTAACACGGCAAATATTCTGTTTACATTCAGCAAAATGAAACAAAGACTCACTGGGAGATATTCTTAATGTGAAAGTATCACTCCACTCTGATGAAGAGGTTTCATGGTTCAGTCTGCCCCTACACCAGTAGTCTCCACTGTGTGATGGTCTGATCATGGGGCCACTTGGGTTTCGAGGTGAACTGGATGTTTCCCATCGATACTCCCACTCAGCTTCTCCTCCGTCCTTTATGTCACAGGTGAGAGTGATGGTCTCTCCGGAGTAAATCACAGGCCAGTCGGGCTGCAGAGTCACAACAGCTCTGTGAGTGACTGTTCACAAATAGAAAAGTTAGAAAAGTGTGTTAGTCTTAATCCTTATTCGCAAATACTCTGTATTATGTATACATTCTGTGTTTTATACCAACTAGCCAGGTTAGTTCTTTACCGGCTGGTGTGCTGTACTCTGTGTAGTAAACTGGGTCTCCACTTCCTCCTCTGCACCAGTAGACTCCTTCTCCTCCTCCTTCTCGTCCTCGTCCTCCTCCTCCTCCTCCTCCTTCTCCTTCTCCTCCTTCTCCTCCTCCTTCTCGTCCTCCTCCTCCTTCTCCTCCTCCTTCTCCTCCTCCTCCTCCTCCTCCTTGTGAGACACCGATTCGTCCGTTTGTGAGGAGAACATCATCTCGTGTGATCAGGGGTTCAGAGGTTTTCTTGCCTCTGTACCAGAAGTATTTCCAACCAGATGAAGATGGTGATGATGAACTCACAGAGCAGGTCAGGGACACACTGCCCCCTACAGGAGAACCTTTGCTCAGTCGGGCCTTTGGTCGCTCTGTTTTCACGGAGAACCAAAACATAACAGTGGTTGTTATTGTGCTTGTGAATTATTATAGTTTCATAAATAATGAAAAGAAATAATATTATACAATATTCTAGGGGGTGCGACAATTCATTGATAAAACAATGCAGAACTCATGTTTATGTTTCACTTATTAACCATTGAAGTTGTTCCTTCAACTGAGGAGGAAGCAGTTATCTTTGTTTTAATGAATCACTTTAAATATATTAACAATGTTACAAGGTATCAGTGATTTATGTTTTTTAATGTAAATATAATTTAACATTAAGTTGGAGACAGAAGAAGATGTCAAAGTCACTCTTCCTGTAACAAATGACATGTTCACTAAGTAATGAGCACATTTCCCCTGAAGGAGGCGCCACACTCACCTGCTCTATTTGATACATTCATGTTATCACTAATTAATCACAGACTAATTTATCAAAATGGATCAAATGTTTAATGGTTTGTCTTATTATGTAAATGTATTTATGTAAACAGCTGAAGCCCGTCCATCTTTCTTCGTTTATATTTTAATGACAATATGATGTAATAATATCTCCTTTACTCAAAGCTCAGGATTACACGGTTAAACAGCATTAATATACATAATATACATTATATTATATTAGCACTTTGCAGATTTATTATATCAACTCGGCTCATAAATAAATAAGTACTTTTAGTGAACTCGGTCACTTACCTGTTACAGTTATAGAGATTGTATTACTTTCTATGATAACAGCTGGTGAGCTCTTGTGAGCCGCGATACACTGATATCCACCACTGTGGCGTGAAGTTAGAGATTGTGATTTAAGTCTCTTCTTCGGGCTGTTGGGGGGAGATCTTTTTCCATCCAGGCTGATGGAGTAATACCAGTCAGGGTTTTCTCCTCTCCCCAGGTCACATACGAAGGTCACATACTCTCCAGTAAAGAAAGTGGACCTGTTCGGGTCAACGGACAGCCAAATATCTAGAAACAAATGCAAAGAGTGAAATGTGTTTTCTTTTTTTTAATGCATCATAAATTAACTAAACAGGACACTTACATATAATGTGTAAAAAGAGTGGCAATAAGTGGAGAATTGTCTTGAGTGAAGATTTAATAAGAAAGGAAGTTGTATAAAAACCTCGAGCGTGTCCACAGTCGAGGAGAATATTCATCACTAAAATAAAGTTAGAAACGTCATCATCAAATTGAAACTATTACCATCAGGCATTTAAAAGGTTTTCTCTATAAAACTATAACTTAAATGGAGACAGTACTCACAGAAAAGCCCCAGCACACAACACAAAGTGAGTCCCATCCTCACTCCGCTCTGCTTCTGAGAAGCTTTTGTAGCTTTTACACTTTGAGCAAAGTTTGAAACTGCAGCATTGGATTGGACGTTTTCTCCACCTTCTTCTTCAGTTAAACTTCCTCCCCTTTTCCATAAAGCTCACACAACCAAACTGGTTTGACCACAGCACACTATTCTAAGAAAAAAGAGGTGAATAAAGCATCCCATAAACACACCTACTATTTAATCTCTGCATGTAATATTGTGATGTGTGCTGTGTGCATATCTTTGAAAGCATGCGTCTCTAACACTCTCCAGAGTAAATGCGATACGAAGGAAATGTGGTCAAGACTTAGCGGTGGACTTGTGTTGTCTGAAAACACACACTTCCTCTGGTATCCGGTTGATACCAGAGGAAGTAGAAGAAAGCTGCTCAACGATGCCGTTTTTACATTTTTTATTATTTGGATCCACTCTTTTGGCACATCTTCCCTTCACAATAAAAGCTGGCAATCATCCAACTGTGGTGTATAGGAAAGGTGTCTCAAATCACTCAGTTGGTAACGCACTCTCTTCTCAATGTGAACTTCATGTTTCCTGTTACATTTACTATATTTCACCACTTATTGAAGGCCGATCCAGTCTCTGAGCACCAATCCGGGCTCTGCTCCACTTAATAAATAATAAACAGCCTCCTCTTATTCTAGATGTACAATTAAACAATAAAGAACGTATGTGTACGATACTGTATGAATATGAAATGCATGCTTATACATGCAGTAATGTATCAACCTGGGGTGGGGGTCGCGAGATGGTTCTGGAGAAGAAAGAAATATTGTAAATATAATAACAAATTTACATTTACACTGGAATAGTTGACATGACATCGCCTGTACCAGTCTTATCATTTGCGTGTCAGTTTCTGACGAGGGATTTCCGTCGGGGGAAGAAGGAAAAAAATAATAATTCTGAACGCTTCACTAATCCAGAGTACCTGGAGCACATTGGACAACATGTATCACACATATATATTAATACTGTAAATGTCTGATGTTAATTTACATTAACTTTCTGCGCCATCAAACAACAAAAAGTGTGACCAGTCAACTTAAAGTTGTTCTGTAAAAGAGAAAAAAAAGAGGAGGTTGAAATGTACAAAAGCCTGCGTGTGACATTTCATTTTGCAGCCAGGATCTTGGTGAATATCGTGGTTTGTATTTAAGTCTTTAATTTTTATACAACAAGCAAAACACTCTTAATCGTTTTTTAAGCGTCGCGGTTTGCTCCTCATCCGTTTCACATATTCACATCGAGCAACAGCTGCAGTGGTGAATACAGGACTCTATATGCAGAGACTTTAAGGATGCAGTAATATCATATTTACATAGCTGTGATCTATTCCTGTTTAATTAGATTAAATCATGACCAGGTCAAATACTTTATAAGGGAAATATACAACTGGGAGACAACATGTGGAAGGTACTAAGCTTTAAGATTCTTAACTGTAGTTTAGTAAGTATTTTAAAGGGCCATTTTAATTGTTAAAAACATGAATCTTATGAATAGAATGTGTGGAAATGTGTTCCTAGTAATCTTATCGAATAATATTTTTTTTGCTAAAGAAATGGCAGTCAGAAACACTGCTGGCAGCTCAGTGCTGGAAGTTTATTGATGCATCAAAAGGTCAAACATAAGAAAACAAACTAAATACATCCAGGTGAAACCAAAATACACACAGCACCTGTCAAATCATTTTTAAAAATGTTGGACGAATACAAACTCCAAAAACAGATTCAATGTTATAAATGTGGAAGCTTTATATCCGCATTATCACCATAGTACTGAAGCTCAAAGATTTCACATTTGTTTCTGCTTTTTAAACCAGCCTCCATTCAAAGTTGTGTACAACAAAGTGACTGTACCAGAAGAGAGAAAAACACTATATACAAAACACTCAATCCTAACATTTGATTTATTACATGTAATAATGTGAAGTCTTTTCACAAAGTAAAACTGAATATTAAAGCTATATGATGTATTTTCCTTAGATTATGTGCTAATAGGTTAACTATGCAAATACTGTCTCATAGAAGGAAAGAAGAAATTCACACAATGATTATAAAAAAAAAAGACAAGGATGTGGTTTTTCATATTGACATCCATTCCACTGGTTCTGTCATTAAAGGTGTGTTATTGACCTGGAAGAAAGCAAATGGAAAAGAGATGTAAGGTTATTTATGTCAGGACCCTCGTCTGACCCATTGAGTGTTAACCTCTGTTTCCCCCCAGTCTCCCCCGTGTGTTTTGTTATGCCATGTGTTCTTTTTCTCGGGCCTCCCTCCAGACACCTCCATGGCCCACATCCCTGATTGGTACACAGCTGTGGGACAATCTGGCTCCTTACCACCGGTAGTATATCAACCCTGGCCAAACGGGGGCGCTGGCCAGTCGTGGTTGGGATACTGGTGAGCGGAGCCAAGCCTTCGCTCAACCCCCTACCAAGACTGTTGTTGCCTGTATCTCTCTCTTTGCACTCTTGCCCTCTCTCTCTCTCTTTCTCTCAAATGTGGTGGACCCTGGAGTGGAACAAAATGTCACAGACACAGAATCTATAGCCAGAGTCCAGATTTCCCTTAGGGACGCTCGAGTGTCCGCTAGTGGTCACTTCCCTAGACGGCAGCTTCCTGGTCAGAATCACCCACCGGACCCGGCCGCTTCATCTCATCCTCTCTGATAACCACAGCGAGAGTCTTCAGTTTTATGTTTTTCCTCAAAACCGCCTAGTTCTGGGCCTCCCTTGACCTCCGTAATGCATACCACTGGGTGCACATCCGAGCAGGGGATGAGTGGAAAACAGGGTTCAACACCCCCCTGGGTCACTTCGAGTACTTGGTCATGCCGTTTGGACTAACCAACGCCCCCGCAGTATTCCAGGCATTGGTAAACAACGTACCCCCTGAACTGTTTTGTATTTGCGTACTTAGACGACATCCTCATCTATTCAGTGGACCTTCAGGAGCATCAGCGCCACGTCCGGATGGTCCTCCGGCGCCTACTAGAGAATAAGCTGTCGGTGAAGGCAGAGAAGTGTGAGTTCCATGTGAACCTCAGCTCAGTTCCTGGGGTTCATCATCGAGAAGGGTCAAGTGAGGACGGATCCGGAAAAAGTCGAGGCTGTCACATAGATCAAACCAGTGTCCACCAGTGCCCTCCGGCCAGACCCCCAGCACCCGCACGACTCATTGACGGAGGCCCATACGGTCAACAGACTTTTGGATGCTCGCCGTCGGGGTTTCCGATACCTCGTGGACTGGGAGGGATACGGTCCGGAGTAACGCTCATGGGTGCCCCTCTCTAGGATAACTTGACCCCACGCTAATTCAGGATTTCGGTCGGCTGCATCCAGACAAGATGGGCAGATCGCCTGGAGGCTCCCGTTGAGGGAGTAAATTGTCCTTTGACTATTCGTGGACTAGATCTCTCTCCTCTCCGGGTGTATCCGTTCCTGCCTCCGGTGACGAGCCACGGGACATCACACCGGATACTGTCTCTTGTGGTCTTGCTATTGGGTCCTAACCTTGAACTACCGTGACTATTTAAGAGTTGCAGGTGCATTATGACATTTTACTCATATCTCTGAATATTGTGTAATACAGTTATATATTGTGTTGCCAACTCAAACATGTCTGTAAAGCAACATGCTGCATGTGAAACAGACAAACTCAAACACATCCAAACTGTTTAAAAGCTCTTATTTACAGTCATTGTTGTATGTGAATTGGTGTCTCCAGGTGGTCGTAATAAAGAAATACACTCAAAGTCGTAGTACAAAGTCTGTTGTACTCGTCTGTACCTGCAGCTGTTCCCATCGTCACATTGGAGTAAACGCTCTCCTCTGGTTCATTATTGTTCCCTGTTAGAAGGATCAGATGAAAGCATGAAAAGACCATTTTATGTCCTTTATTTAAAGACTGCTGGCCGACAAACACATTTTAAAACTATTGCATTTTATTCTCATGACATACTTTTTTTTTACTTAAGGAATTGTCAGCAGTCACTTCATCTTATTTTAGTATTTCTAACAGCTCTGTGATAAACACACAGTATATACTGTACCATGTCCAGGTTCTTCAGAGCCTCTGATTGTTTCATAGAGACAAGAATCACCTACAGAGACGTGGAAATCAAGACAAGGTCATATCAGTCATTTTAACCACATTATATTAACTATGTAATATTATTAAACAGATAACCAGAAATAGAAATGTCAGTTTTAAATTTAACTATACATTAATAAATGAATCAGGATAAAAGCTGACCATGGAGAAGAGAGGCATATGCATTGTTTGAGTTTCAACCTGGTTGGTCACGTGGTCTGTAGCTGGGCTCTGATTGGTGCTCTGAGACCTGGTGGACCCAGAACAGGAAGTAAATGTATTTAATGAGGAACGTGTAAAGTACTGCTGTTATGTTCAGAAAGAGAGAAGAGAGTTTTGTACCAACCTCACGAGGCTGTGAATCTGGAAGAAAAAGACTTTTGCTGTTTTAGAATTGTTCTATTGTTACTACACAACATGTTATTATATCTGTGACTGACTTCTTAGATTGTAATCAATCTAATATCAGAAGGAACAGATCTCACCTTTTGACTTTCTGTAGCAATACAGAACCAGCAGCAGCAGAATAATCAGTGAAACTCCACAAACCAGACCAACAATCAACAGCACGGGAACTGGAGAGCTTGTTGTTGCAGCTTCAGAATATACACACAAATACACATAATCATCAATAGATACACAAGTATGTCTGACTTAAACAAATAGTTTAAACCAACTTATAACAGCGTTTTTAATCTTATACTCACATTTAACTGACAACCAACTCTCTGGTGACGTCAAACTCCTGAAACCTTGTGGTGAATCTCTTCCTTCACATTTATAAAAACCTTCATCTGACTTTGTAACTTCAGAGATAAACAGCTCCCCGCTGGCATCATTTGAGATGAGTTTGTCATTTTTATAGAAATCCACTTTATAAAGAACCTTTTCTGTCCTCAACCTGCAGCTGAGAGTGACAGAATGTCCCTCAGTCACAGGATGGACAGAGCTCACCAGGATGACATCACCGCCTGTGAAGAGAACAAAGAATAGGAAGTTTGGCTCAAAAACATCAGCTGGTTGAACAAGCTGCTGTAAATGATGAGGACACATTTCATCGTTTTTTATTGTGTTTTACAGATTCATAAAGTAGCCATTTTGAAAACGATGGCCCTTTGGAAATGTACATGGTCACATCTACAGCTATAATTAATGTTAAATATATTGGGCCAATGTCAATTTAGTGGCAGTGTGATACAGAATGGTCTAAAAAGGGCAAAAACTCTTTGATGAGTAAAATAAGTTTGGTTAATACAACTCATCCATAAATGTCAACACTTTATAATAGAATATTGAAATACTTCAGAATCAAATATCTTTTAAATGAATTAAAACTCACTCTGTACAGTGATGTTGGCTGCATTGCTGAACTGTCCTGTTTCAGACTCACACCAGTACACTCCACTAATCCCAATAGAGTTGATGCTGCATGTAGATCCAGTCATGGTTCCCAAGGAAGAACAATATGCCAGGTGTACATATTTAATAAACCTTCTCACTCTCCACTCAGGAGAGTTTCCCTCACAGCTCAGTGACAGTGACTCTTTGCTGAAGAACTGCATTCTGGGAGGACTCACTGTGAGAGACGCTGCTGGATGGAAATCTGAAAAACACACGAGGAGACAAACAAAGCACACTTTTTAATATTCTTTATTATAACGAGCATAATGAAAATAATATTCGTTGTTTTTTTAATGTTTTTAATATTTTTATTTGCTAGTGAATTTTGAGATGAAATACAACAGTAAAACATTTCCCAACTGAAATATTGAACTAACCTACCTCCAGACCAGATGAACTGAGGTTCACTATACGAAGAGTAGAACAATGGATCTCCTCTTCCAGCTCTGCACACATATCCTGCTGTGTGCGTCTGTCCATGAACAATGAAGGAGTCCTCTTCAGTCCCAGTGGAGCTACCAGGTAGCAGCTCATAGCTGTAGGAGTATGGTAGTTTGGGAACAACCTGGTACCAGAAGAACCTCCATCCTGCAGATGGATGTTCAACCCTGCAGGTCAGAGTCACTGAGTCTCCAGGACTCGGCCACAATGGAGACACAGTGAGGACCGGCTTGGGTTTATCTGTTGGGAAGACATGTTATGAGTCGTGAGTGGGTTACATGCACCGCTTGTAAACTACATCATGTTTTCACTTTAAATATATTAACAATGTTACATGCTATCAGTTACAATGTAAATAATTTAACATTAAGTTGGAGACAGAAGAAGATGTCAAAGTCACTCTTCCTGTAAGAAATGACAGGTTCACTAAGTAATGAGCACATTTCCCCTGAAGGAGGCGCCACACTCAGCTGCTCTGTTAGATACATTCATGTTGTCACTAATTATTCACCGACTACTTCCTAGGATGTGTTGTCCTATATTCATTTCTCAAAATGGATACAACACTGGATGGTTTGTCTTATTATTATTATGCAAATATCTCATGCAACATCTGAACCCTGTCAATCTATTGTGTTCATATATTTATGGTCCTTGGATTACACGGTTAAACAGCTGCATAAAAGCTTTATGTATCTTACAGTAATATTTACACATTATCACTATACGGTATATTATAATAGCACTTTGTCACGGACAGGTTTATTATATCAACATGGCTAATAAATAAACAAATGTTTTTAGTGATTTTGGTCATGATGGTAAAACTCTGTTCACTTACCTGTTACAGTTAGAGACACTTTATTACTTTCTATGAAAACAGCTGATGATCTCTTGTGAGTTGCATAACACTGATATTTCTCAGTGAAGCCTGGAGTTACAGGTGGTGATCTAATTATCTTGTCTGTGCTGTAGAAGAGAAAATTAACGCCATTCCTCCTGAATGAGTACAACCAGCCAGTCTCTTCTCCTGTCCTCACGTCACATGTGAAGGTAACAGACTCTCCAGTAAAGAAAGTGGACCTGTTTGGATCAGTGGACAGCCAAATATCTAGAAACAAGGGGAAATGTGAAAATGAGTGATCATAAATTCACTAAACAGAACACATTAATATAATGTGTTAAAGAGTGACAATAGGTGGAGAATTGTCTTGAGTGAATATATAAAAATAAGTTGTATAAAAACCTTGAGCGTGTCCACAGTAGAGGAGAATATTCATCACTAAAATAAAGTTAGAAACGTCATCATCAAATTGAAACTATTAACATCAGGCATGTAAAAGGTTTTCTCTATAAAACTATGATTAAAACATAGAAAGTACTCACAGAAAAGCCCCGGCACACAAACTAAAGTGAGTCCCATCCTCACGTCCTCACTGACTCTCTGACACTCTGCTTCTGAGGAAAGATTTTGTAACTCTTAGACTTTGAGCAAAGTTTGAAACAGTCATTATTCTGTTAAATCATCGTCTCATAGTGTGGCTGACATCATCTTTGCCCTTTTAAGCTCTTCCTCCATTTCCTTTGACATGTCAATCTTTTTTAATGAAACCCAGAACATCACAGGTGTGTCCCTTTTCCTGTCACCTGCTGTTGTAAATATGTACCTGCGCTGAACAATAGACCCAAAGGACTCTTGTTAATCCTCAGAGCAACGGAGGATTCATAAATAGGTAATGTGTCTATGATTGTCTGTAGTTAGTGTTAACTAATTAGGAATGTATATAAATAATAATAAATATAAATAATTTAAAAAATATAAATAATTAATATAAATAATATCTACATGATTACTCGGTTACACAATTGTTATTATAAAATAAATAATCCGTTAAACAAAAGGTAACAGTCCAGTGTATCGAGTGGCAGAATAATCCACTGCAGCTATGTTGGTGACTGGTAGGCCACCCAGATCCCAATAGTTCAGGTTTATGTTAAATAACTGTTTCATTAATAAATGAATACATCTGTTAAGTGCCACCACAAGTTTAAAATTCTGGAGAGATTTTGAAATGAAATGTATGTGGTTATGAAACTGTTACTTAGTAGTTGTAAGTTTTCCTAAGAACAGTTAGTCATGCAGAAGACGTTGACAGACGATGTGCCTTTTGCAGTACGTCTTAAATGACTCAAGAAAGGGTGCTGGGTTCGTGTGTGAGGTTCACTTGTTAATAAAGTTGGGAGATCAGACATGTCGTTCAGGGCTTCCCTCTTTTCTTTAGTTTGACTTTGTACTACGACTTTGAGTGTATTTCTTTATTACGACCACCTGGAGACACCAATTCACATACAACAATGACTGAAAATAAGAGCTTTTAAACAGTTTGAATATGTTTAAGTTTGTCTGTTTCACATGCAGCATGTTGCTTTACAGATGTGTTTGAATGTCTGAAGTCAATAACTACAGACCTGTCTCTCTCCTCCCCTTACTTTCCAAAACTCTAGAGCGAGCTATCTTTAACCAAGTCTCCTCCTTTCTCCACTGTAACAACCTTCTAGACCCCCACCAGTCTGGATTCAAGGCAGGCCACTCAACAGAGACTGCCCTCCTTGCTGTCTCTGAGCAGCTTCACACTGCTAGAGCAGCCTCTCTCTCCTCTGTCCTTATCCTTCTAGACCTTTCCGCTGCCTTTGACACAGTGAACCACCAGATCCTCATGTCCTCCCTCCAGGACCTGGGTATCTCAGGCACCGCGCTCTCACTCTTCTCATCCTACCTCACCAACCGCTCTTACCGGGTAACCTGGAGAGGATCTGTGTCTGAGCCTTGTCCTCTGACTACTGGGGTCCCTCAGGGTTCAGTCCTTGGTCCTCTTCTCTTCTCCCTGTACACCAACTCTCTTGGCTCTGTCATTCGCTCGCATGGCTTCACCTACCACAGCTATGCTGACGACACCCAACTGATCCTCTCGTTTCCCCAATCTGAAACACAGGTAGCAGCACGAATCTCTGCCTGTCTGACCGACATCTCTCAGTGGATGTCCGCTCACCACCTGAAAATTAACCTGGACAAGACTGAACTTCTCCTCCTTCCAGGAAAAGGCTCTCCCACCCACGACCTAACTATTAACTTCAACAACTCAGTGCTGGCTCCGACTCCGACTGCCAGGAACCTCGGAGTGACACTCGACAGTCAACTCTCCCTGACTGCCGACATTACCGCAATAACACGCTCCTGTAGATACATGCTGTACAGCATCAGGAGAATACGACCCCAATCGGCTTGTAGCTCCTTCACTTCGCGCTAAACACTCAACAAAATCACGACTGTTTGCTGTACTGGCTCCTCATTGGTGGAACGAGCTCCCCATTGACATCAGGACAGCAGAAAGTCTCTACACCTTCTGTGGCAAACTAAAAACACATCTTTTTCGACTATACCTTGAATAGGGAAGGTAGAGCCGTAGTAGCACTCTAGTAGCACTTAAATGTCCCTTACCGATAGCACTTTGTTGTTTAGCACTTTAGTAGCACTTAAATGGCACTTACGGATAGTACTCTGTAGTTTGACGTTATTGAAGAAATTGTACTTGCTTGATTCTTGTTGTTCTGAGTTTGGACTCATGGTTTAATGCACTTATTGTAAGTCGCTTTGGATAAAAGCGTCAGCTAAATGTCATGTAATGTAATGTAATGTAATGTTTGATCCATTAAAAATCACATAAATCTGATTATTAATGTCTCAAAACATTAGTTGGCAACACAATAGATAACTGTATTACACAATATTCAGAGACATGAGTAACATGTCAAAAGGCACCTGTAACTCTTAAATAACCTTAAATCTATTTTTCATTTGCGTTCTTCCAGGTCAATAACATATCTTTATGGACAGAACCAGAGAATGGATGACAACATGAAAAACCACATCCTTGTCTTTTTTATAATTATTATTGTGTGAACTTCTTCTTTCCTTCAATAATACAGTATGTTGTACAGTTAACCTATTAGCACATCATTTAAAGAAAATACATCATCTGGCTTTAATATTCAGTTTTACTTGGTGAAAGGTCTTCACTTTATTACATATAATAAATCAAATGTTAGGAATGAGTGTTTTGTATATACAGTTTTCTTCTCTCTTCTGGTACAGTCACTTTGTTGTACACAACTTTGAATGGATGATAATGCGGATATAAAGTCATCCTCTCTTTCATTTTTGAGGATAGAGCGTCCACATTTCTGTTTTTGGAGTTTGTATTTGTCCAACATTTAAAAAATGGTTTGACAGCTCCTGTGTGTACTTTGGTTTCACCTGGATGTATTTAGTTTGTTTTCTTATGTTTGACCTTTTGATGCATCAATAAACTTCCAGCACAAAGCTGACAGCAGTGTTTCTGACTGCCATTTCTCTAGCAAAAAAAAATATTATTAGATAACACATTTCCACACATTTATAAGTCAAATAGCCCTTTAAAATGCTTACTACACTACACTTAAGAGTATTAAAGCGGAGTACCTTCCAAAGAATTAACAGTAATAAATGCATGGACAAGTTTCTCCAAATCCTGTTGAGACACAAGTCCTCTAATCCTTGATATATACTTCAGGTGGTGGTAGGCTGATTTTGTAATTGTCTTGATATGGCTGTTCAGGTTAAGGTCTGAATCCATAACTACACCTAGATTTCTGGCTTAGTTTGTGGTTTTCAACATCAGTGATTGGAGCTGAGCGCTGACGTTGGGACCAAAAAACAATTACTTCTGTTTTATCTTTATTTAATTGATGAAAATTCTGGAACATCCAGTTGTTGATTTCTTCAATGCATTTAGCTAGCCCTTGTATGGGATTATAATCCCCTGGTGATATAGTTATGTGGATTTGTGTCGTCTGCATAATTATGATAACACACGTTGTTGTTTTTCATAATCTGAGCCAGTGGAACCATGTAGATGTTGAACAGATGAGGCCCCAGTAGTGAACCTTGGGGAACACCACATGTCATCCTAGTCAGTTTTGATGTGTAATTAGCTACAGACACAAGCAGGTGTATAGTAAGGCTGACATTACTACTAAAGAGGCATAGCATATGTATAATAAGGCTGACATTACTACTAAAGAGACATAGCAGGTGTATGGTCAGGCTATCATGGAAAAGGCCAGCGATGGCCGCTGATGCTGTGATAACAACATCGGAGCTGTGATAAAAAAGAGGGAAAGGCTTTCAACTGGTACGTGCAATAGTGACATTAGAAACCATACGAACGTGACCCTCTCTCACATGACAGGAAAAGGGACACACCTGTGATGTTCTGGGTTTCATTAAAAAAGATTGACATGTCAAAGGAAATGGAGGAAGAGCTAAAAAAGGGCAAAGATGATGTGAGCCACACTATGAGTCGATGAATTAACAGAATAATGACTAAGAATGACTCATCAACTGCTCCGGTCTGAACTTGTTTTCACATCTTGTATATACACCATAGTTGGATGATTGCCAGCTTTTATTCTGAGAGGAAGATGTGCAAAAAGGTTTAGCCAAATAATTTTAAAATAAATAAACTGCATCAGTGGCTTTCTCCACCTTTCTCTGCTATCTAGCGTAAGTGTGTGTTTTCCTTCAGACAACACGATTCCACCACTAAATCTAATGTGTAACTTTTTAGATATAAACTCTCTAGTTGAGTGAGCTTTATGGAAAAGGGAAGGAAGTTTAACTGAAGAAGAAGTTGCAGAAAATGATGCGGTTTCAAACTTTGCTTAAAGTCTAAGAGTTACAAAATCTTTCCTCAGAAGCAGAGTGTCAGAGAGTCAGTGAGGACGTGAGGATGGGACTCACTTTAGTTTGTGTGGCGGAGCTTTTCTGTGAGTACTTTCTATGTTTTAATCATAGTTTTATAGAGAAAACCTTTTACATGCCTGATGTTAATAGTTTCAATTTGAGGATGATGTTTCTAACTTTATTTTAGTGATGAATATTCTCCTCTACTGTGGACACGCTCAAGGTTTTTATACAACTTCCTTTCTTATTTTTATATATTCACTCAAGACAATTCTCCACCTATTGTCACTCTTTAACACATTATATTAATGTGTTCTGTTTAGTGAATTTATGATCACTCATTTTCACATTTCCCCTTGTTTCTAGATATTTGGCTGTCCACTGATCCAAACAGGTCCACTTTCTTTACTGGAGAGTCTGTTACCTTCACATGTGACGTGAGGACAGGAGAAGAGACTGGCTGGTTGTACACATTCAGGAAGAATGGCGTTAATTTTCTCGACTATCGCACAGACAAGATAATTATATCACCACCTGTAACTCCAGGCTTCACTGGGGAATATCAGTGTTATGCAACTCACAAGAGATCACCAGCTGTTTTAGAAAGTAATAAAGTGTCTCTAAATGTAACAGGTAAGTGAACAGAGTTTTACCATCATGACCAAAATCACTAAAAACATTTGTTTATTTATTAGCCATGTTGATATAATAAACCTGTCCGTGACAAAGTGCTATTATAATATACCGTATAGTGATAATGTGTAAATATTACTGTAAGATACATAAAGCTTTTATGCAGCTGTTTAACCGTGTAATCCAAGGACCATAAATATATGAACAAAATAGATTGACAGGGTTCAGATGTTGCATGAGATATTTGCATAATAATAATAAGACAAACCATCCAGTGTTGTATCCATTTTGAGAAATGAATATAGGACAACACATCCTAGAAAGTAGTCGGTGAATAATTAGTGACAACATGAATGTATCTAACAGAGCAGCTGAGTGTGGCGCCTCCTTCAGGGGAAATGTGCTCATTACTTAGTGAACCTGTCATTTCTTAAAGGAAGAGTGACTTTGACATCTTCTTCTGTCTCCAACTTAATGTTAAATTATTTACATTGTAACTGATAGCATGTAACATTGTTAATATATTTAAAGTGAAAACATGATGTAGTTTACAAGCGGTGCATGTAACCCACTCACGACTCATCATAACATGTCTTCCCAACAGATAAACCCAAGCCGGTCCTCACTGTGTCTCCATTGTGGCCGAGTCCTGGAGACTCAGTGACTCTGACCTGCAGGGTTGAACATCCATCTGCAGGATGGAGGTTCTTCTGGTACCAGGTTGTTCCCAAACTGGAGTCCTACAGCTATGAGCTGCTACCTGGTAGCTCCACTGGGACTGAAGAGGACTCCTTCATTGTTCATGGACAGACGCACACAGCAGGATATGTGTGCAGAGCTGGAAGAGGAGATCCAGTGTTCTACTCTTCGTAGAGTGAACCTCAGTTCATCTGGTCTGGAGGTAGGTTAGTTCAGACTAACTGTTGTGGTGACATTTGACCTCAAACAAGTTTTCTAAACTTCTCTCTAGAACATTTTAACATGAATGAATCTCTTGACCCTCCTTCTCATCTTCACACACAAAGTGTTCATATTAATTCTAAACTTTTGAAATAAATAATCCAATTTTTTAAGGCCACGACATTACATATTGACATTTTTTTTATTTCAGTTGGCCTTACAATCATATGCCTTACAATCATATTTTCTCTCATGAATAGCATTTATTATTTCTATTGGTTAATTTAAATTTACCTTAAGACGTGTTTGATTTCAATACATGCAACTAAGGCCATTTACTTTTTGTTTCCCCTCTTTCCTTAAGTCCTTTCCTTCATTCATTTCCCTCCTTCTCTCTTTCCCCCCAAACCTTTAAATACAGCTTTTAGATGTAAGGGGGAGACGTCTAGTTTGGTACATGGCTGCTTTTACATTAGGGTTCACTCCAAAATGCAACTATACAATGACTTGTTATGCTTGCTATGCTAGATCTCTTCTTCAGGTCTTGTTCTTTTGGGATTCAAGGGCAGTAAAGGAATCATCCCATGCATTATTCTTCAGTGCACTTCAGGTTATTCTGCAGCTAACAAACATGAAGTCAGCAGCGTTTAAAAAAGGTGCAGTGAGAAGCACGTTGGTGGATCTAATAGCAGTAATGGAATATAACATTCATGATGGTCATATAGGTATCGTTTTGCTTTCGTAGCCTTAGAATGTCCCTAGGGTGGGGCAGTGCAAGAGAGCTGAAAAAACAGGCACAATCACAAGGTTTAAACTGGAGGGGAAGGTTTATTGTTGCCTGTCTCGGGACAATTTAAACCAAAATAATTTTTTAAAAAGTCCATAAATAAAGATAAAGCGTTCCGGAGGAGAAAGTAGTTCCTTAAACAAAAGGAATTACTTTCTTTGTTGTGCTTTGTTTGTCTCCTCGTGTGTTTTTCAGATTTCCATCCAGCAGCGTCTCTCACAGTGAGACCTCCCAGAATGCAGTTCTTCAGCAAAGAGTCACTGTCACTGAGCTGTGAGGGAAACTCTACTGAGTGGAGAGTGAGAAGGTTTATTAAATACCTGACATATTGTTCTTCTTGGGGAACCATGACTGGATCTACATGCAGCATCAACTCTATTGGGATTAGTGGAGTGTACTGGTGTGAGTCTGAAACAGGACAGTTCAGCAATGCAGCCAACATCACTGTACAGAGTGAGTTTTAATTCATTTAAGAGATATTTGTTTATGAAGTATTTCAACATTCTATTATAAAGTGTTGACATCTATAGATGACTCGTATTAACCAAACTTATTTTCATAATGAGTTTAATAAGCCTGAGAGTCCCCTTCTAAGGACAGACAGATATGTGCATCTGTACATGTGTGCATGTGTATTTTAAGAATAAATAACAAATATAATAACTCCATGTACCATATTAAGCATCAGAGCCTGGTCTACAAGAATAAGTAAACCATTTGTACATGCTCCATACACGCAACTCAACAACCAAAGCCCAATAAGATGTATGATTATTATTGTGCCTTCAGTTACTGTTTTGATGGTGTATGAGTTTGAATTTTGCTTAAACATCTTTTATTCTTCCTTATCAGTATTTTATTCTTATTCTTACTTTCACCACCTATTCATTACTAGTATTATTATTATTCCCTATCTGTGCTGTTTTGATGGTGTATGTCAGCGTCAGTTTGGTTGCTAAAGTGTGTGTCAGCCTGTTGTGAGGAACAAGTGTATACTAATCTTGTCGTTGTAATACCTAATTTTGGCCACACGATGGTGTCAAAGGTTTAAGTCCGTGCAGTACCCTCTCTGCCCACTGGGGTATGAGTGTTCGTACCTCTAGAGGCGCTATTTCTTATTTTGAGTGCAGAGAAGCTTCTACTGTACCAGAGGGATACAGCGGTCGATCACTGGGGTTTATAACACCAGTTCACAAATATTGTTTAATTTCTCCTTAACCCATTGTACCATAGACTATGATTTCCCCTTTTATTTCCCTTTTAATGCCCCACAGAGATGTAGTCTGGTCGAAAAACTTCTTCCGAGGAATTCTCAGCACACTTTTGTGTCCTGATACGCTCGGTTTTCAGGTCTCGTTAAACTCACCAAGATCTACAAAACCCACCCGCACAGTGCATTGAAAACAATAAAACTTTCCCTGTGTCCCTCCTCGCCTTCCGCGGTAATAAACTAAACTGACCGCGTCTGAGCCACCGGTCAGTTACAAGAGGTATCAACGTCTTCCCGCGAACTTCAACTTGTATTTCTATCGTCTAAGAGTCGACGTTGGTATCTCTCACGAGCGTCCCTTAGTCCTATTTAAACTCTTTATTCTTTTACCTAAATCCCTACCAGTGGACACTTATTCTCTTTCCCTCTGAAAAGCCCAGTGGAAATATGTGCTTTTACTTTACGTGTGATCAGGGACAACCTATTTCTAAACTACGGACGGAGGCTTATTCTGCTGTTGACAACTCAATTTAGTTTATCCAATCACAGACAGTCCAACTCAAGGTCGTCTGCTCACCTGTTCGTTATGAGGCACCTCTCGTTGTCAACCGCCAAACAGCCGCCGACCCTCGGCTGGGATCCGGGAAACGTCACCGCTCTTTGTCTTTACTCAGGTCAAACAATCACGTCGTCAAATAGCTCTTATGGTTGAGGAGGTACACTCGTTTTAGTCTGGTATGCAAATCTTCGCAATTTTTGTGAAAAAATGCCTCAAGAATAACCTAATATCTATAATAATACCTATTCTTTGTTCTCTTCACAGGCGGTGATGTTATCCTGGTGAGCTCTGTCCGTCCTGTGACTGAGGGACATTCTGTCACTCTCAGCTGCAGGTTGAGGACAGAAAAGGTTCTTTATAACGTGGATTTCTATAAAAATGGCAAACTCATCTCAAATGATGCCAGCGGGGAGCTGTTTATCTCTGAAGTTACAAAGTCAGATGAAGGTTTTTATAAATGTGAAGGAAGAGATTCACCACAAGGTTTCAGGAGTTTGACGTCACCAGAGAGTTGGTTGTCAGTTAAATGTGAGTATAAGATTAAAAACGCTGTTTTAAGTTGGTTTAAACTATTTCTTTAAGTCAGACATACTTGTGTATCTATTGATGATTATGTGTATTTGTGTGTATATTCTGAAGCTGCAACAACAAGCTCTCCAGTTCCCGTGCTGTTGGTTGTTGGTCTGGTTTGTGGAGTTTCACTGATTATTCTGCTGCTGCTGGTTCTGTATTGCTACAGAAAGTCAAAAGGTGAGATCTGTTCCTTCTGATATTAGATTGATTACAATCTAAGAAGTCAGTCACAGATATAATAACATGTTGTGTAGTAACAATAGAACAATTATAAAACAGCAAAAGTCTTTTTCTTCCAGATTCACGCCTCGTGAGGTTGGTACAAAACTCTCTTCTCTCTTTCTGAACATAACAGCAGTACTTTACACGTTCCTCATTAAATACACTTACTTCCTGTTCTGGGTCCACCAGGTCTCAGAGCACCAATCAGAGCCCAGCTACAGACCACGTGACCAACCAGGTTGAAACTCAAAATAATGCATATGCCTCTCTTCTCCATGGTCAGCTTTTATCCTGATTCATTTATTAATGTATAATTTACTTTAAACATGAACATTCTATTGTTGGTTATCTGTTAAAGACGATTACATAAAAAAAAGGTCTTGAAGTGCAGGATGGACTCGTCATGCTCTCCTCTTATCTTTGTGACAGGGAAGAATAATGAAGCAGAAGAGAGCGCCGTTTACTCGGACGTGAAGATGTCTTCAGCTGCAGGTACAACAGATCTTTCTAAATAAGTCTTCATTTGGTATTTACTATGGCCCAGTGTCATCAAAAACAACAATATTCAAATCCTACACATTTTTGAAATAAATTGTTGTTAATCTTACTTTTTTAAATTGTAATATCTGACACTACTATGCAATCATAAAATAAACATAACCGCATGACACATTTCATTCATCTGTATTCATTCATCGATATATAACTAAAAATGTGTCTTTTGTTTTAGACGACAATGTGATGTATGCCCAGGTTTACCCTCACAATAAAGACAAGAGAGATGAACGTAAGTAAAGTCTTCGTCCACCTGCAGCCGCTCCTCCTCATCACACTGAGTCTTTGTGTAAAGTGAGTTATGTGTCACTTCAAAACGGACATTGTTTAAATAAAAAAATAAAAAAATAGTTTTAACATATTCTGAAACCATTGCTGTTTATTCCTACTTCCATTATCATTATAACCTATTCTGCCTAATATTGTAATCTATTTTCTCCTGTGTTGTTTTTTTGTATCAGTACAGGGGTATTACTAGTAAACATTATTCAAATTCATCTTTCCATTCATAGGGAGATCAAGATCTGCAGAAGCGGATGAAACTGTTTATTCTGAAATCAAACCAGGAACATCTCGTGGTAATAATGCAGTGATAATTAAACAATTTGTTTTACATATAGTCAATAGTCCAGTAGAGTAACATTTCTTGAAGCACCTTTAAGCACATTTTAAATAACGTTACTCTCTATATTCTTTTGTTCTCTTCCAGATCAATAAAGACATGAAAAACAAAATCTGTTTAATCAATATTTGCAGCTTTTTAAAAAATGTAATCCTTGCGGGCAGCTTTGCTATCTGACGAGTCTTTTGTACAGTTAATCTATTAGAAGATGATTTAAAAGAAATCATCACATGTTTTTAATCTTCTGTATTTTTAAAATGTTGGTTCTTTTAAATGTGTCAATAAACTTTTGTTTCCAATATACCGTCAATATACTTTTAGTTCTTTACACATGCATTTTAATTTGTCTCATAATCTGCACACTGATTTTGCTGATCCAGGTGAGTCATGCTTTTGGGGATAGAAATAATGAAGAAACGTATAACTTTGAACCATCAGGTAAAATAATTTGATCTAAAAACCTATGCAATTGTAAAAAAAAAAAAAAAGAAGCTCTCTTGGGAGAATAAATCCCTTTAATTAAGTGTATCTGTAATTAGTTTTACATCATGGGGTGGACAGCAGATGGAGCATGCTGAGGAACACAAACCTGCATTGCAACAATAAGATTCAGGTTGAAAATGAGTAAAATGGCACTTTAATACTTACAGAAGTTCAGGAGGAGTCTTAGTAAGCTTCCACATGTTGTCTCCCTTGAACTACAGCAAAGAAAATAACTACAGTGTTGTATGTTGTACTTATTATGTATTTAAACTAAACGGGCTGCATTGTATATCTTCAGGGCAATTCCTCACTGTCAATGTACTAAGAAAGTGTTTGTTCTTGCCACCGACGCGCTCAGATTGTTATTATATATATATTTTTTAGGCGTTCTCTTGATCCGGTCTGTTTATCGTCAAGCCGAAGTCTCATTCTGAAAATCTTGCGAGATGTGACTGAATGTTTGTCTGATTTCGACGATGTGTACGTAAAATGACGGTGCCGAACCGGCTGCCGAGACGTCATTACGTCACGTTTCGTGGCTGTAGCGCTCGCGCTCAAAACTGGACCACTACCAACATAAAACCGTTGGGTCGTCTGTTGTAGCAAACTGCTCTAAGATGGTGTATTTTTGGTCCTGCAACACTGTACCACTGAGCCGTATAAAGCGACTTCTGAAAACCACGATGATCAAGCTCCACAGAGACAACTGTGCAAAACTGTTGCCAATCTTTCACAGACATTAACCCCTCCCATCTAGTAACAACATCTACATCCTCTACACTGTCATATTCCTTGCTAGCCCCAAGTGCTACCATACCATTATTATACATAACCCTGTAAACATACCCGTTTAAGCCCTTGTGTTCTATCTCTAAGACCGGGGTCCTCTCAGTAGTAAGACCATCCTTCTGAAGTCTCTGGGGCCGGGCAGCATCCACAGTTGTATTGTTAGGTCTAAAGTCTGCCGACATACCTATAGCACGTCCAGTGGGGGTCTTATCCAAACCACCGGCAGACTGCATCTTGCAAAGAATCCAAATGAGCAGCAACAGAAACAGCAGCAGCAGTCCTGGTCAAAGAAGCAGCAGAAGAGGGGTCCAGAGGTGAAAGAATCAACAATACCTAACCACCCTGTATAATATATTACGTATACGCGCAAATTTACCCTATATATACTACTCATCTGTGCGAACAGGTTTCCTGCAGAGTACACCGTACACCGAAGCTTGTGCTTATCTTGTCCCTCTGCTGTGCGAGCGTGTGTTTGGGTCCACCAACTACACCATATCATAACAGTATGGGAAAAAAATTATGTTAATGTTAATATCCATATTTAACATTTGTTGTACTTGTGCAAAGTTGAATCCTGAATCTCAATTTGATACTATGTACATTTGATAAACACTTTGCCATGTAAACTAACCTGATTTTGCAGTTAGGCAGGATATCACCCCACCTCTTTAATAACAGGAAGTGAAGGAATCCTTACACCGCCAGATGTTAATCAAACCTTTCAAGCAAATGCTAGTTACACTTAATTAAGACACCAATATATATGTATTAGTTTAGAATTTGAAATTCTAAATATTTTGTGTGATTTCTTTTCTTTTTTTGGGTGAGTTTTCCTAATTCAGTTTGAGGGTCTAAGGACAAAGAGTTGTGTACGTTGCACAGATTGCAAAGCTCTTGTGAGTCTGAGTCTCTGGAATATTAATTGACTTATCCGCCACAATTTTAGACAGGGCCTCCTTTTTATTATTTATTGGGCTCAAAAAACGTGTGTGTGTAAGATACTGTATAGCTATCAAATGCATGTTTGTATATTTATCACACAGTGGTTCTCAACCTGGGGGTCGGGACCCTTAAGAGGGTTGGCAGACAGTTCTGGAGAATAAACACAATATTGTAAATAGAATAACATGTATCAGAATGGAAAAATAGTTGACATGACATCACCTGTACCAGTGTTATCATTTGTCTCAGAATCGATTTTATTAATGGTGTGAGTTTCTAACGAGGGATTTTCATTGAGGAAAGGGGGAGAGAAAAAGACCTGAAACGCCTCACAAATCCACAATACTATAAATGTATGATGTGTATTTACATGAACTGTCTGAGCCATCAAACAACAAAAGGTGTGCACCTGTCGACTTAAAGTTGTTAAGTAAAAGAGAAAAGGAAAAGGTGGTCGGAATTTACAAAAGCATGAGCAAAAATTGTCATAAAAAACGTTTCACAATAAAACAATGTTGTCTTCATCTTTTGAAGAAGTTTTACATTACAGTTTTACAAGACTTCTCAGAGGGTTTGCTCTGGGTTCTTCACAGAGTACAAAGCACTCGGTCTTTGTTTAAATGGTACAGATTAAGGACAATGTTGAAAAGAGGACAAAGCATCTGTAGTTTGTCAAGTTCTTTTATTTAGTTTACTACTATCACTAAGTGTGATAGTTTATTCTGCAGCCAAGATCTTGCATAGTGAAAGTCATGTGGTTTGTATTTAAATCTTGAATTGTTATACAATAGTATCAACCTGTATTATTGTGATTAATACACCTCTCAAGTATGGACATGCTGATGGTGATTAGACAAATTCTGTTTTTCTATTTATTCACAAAAGAAAAACCTTGAGCGTGTCCACAGTAGAGGAGAATATTCATCACTAAAATAAAGTTAGAAACATCATCATCAAATTGAAACTATTAACATCAGGCATTTAAAAGGTTTTCTCTATAAAACTATGATTAAAACATAGAAAGTACTCACAGAAAAGCCCCGGCACACAAACTAAAGTGAGTCCCATCCTCATGTCCTCACTGACTCTCTGACACTCTGCTTATGAGAAAAGATTTTTACAGAAAGCTTCAAACGTATGAAGCAAATGGAAAAAATCAGGAAATGGAGAGAAAAAGAAGACGCATTTCATAAATCAATTGGATCTGAAGTTTTATCTTCTGCTTCTGAGTTTTCAGCGTGTGTTTCCTTCTCTTTTACACAAAGCTCAAACAACCAGACTGCTTGGAACACAGCGTGTTGTAATGCTCATAAGACGGAAGAACATTACATTTAAATATGATAATGGGCCGATATTTCAATCTCCTTCCTACATATATGATCATCAGCAAAGGGACAGCAATTATTGATGTTACTGTAAAGGCAGCTGCATAAAGTCAAAGGTTTCCATTCTAGAATTATTAAACTACCCACGTACATACATTATGCATTATGCATTATACTAAAGATGCAGATGAAACTCAGGTGGCATACTCTCTTTGTAATCCGTGATCTTTCTCACCAAACTGGGTCAATATATAACATGTAAATATGTTTCTTCTACAGTTTGGATAACAAAATTGTCGGCCTATCGTATCACAGAATTTGTACATGTCTTCACTTTATGGTGAAATGATGGTGAAATTTTGCAACGTCTTCAGCCTCAGGATGTGACTCAGCTCCAGCAAACAGAGTGAGTCCCATCCTGACGTCCAGCACTCACTCTGCTCCTCTCATTCTGAGAAAGGCGTTTCTAGTTTTTACGTATTCAAGATGTAAAATTAAAGAAACCGTTCTATCATTTTTTGGGGGAAATTAGCGAATAATTGCATACTCATACTAAAATGGCCTTCTCTCTGCAACCACAAGAGCTATTTGAATACTGTTGGTGTTATAATAAAGGCAAAACTTGTGAGATTTGACCAGATGTGTGGATATCAGTATATATGTTACTGGTTAAGAGTAAATGAAGATGGCACACATTAGTCTCAGGCTTGTGTGAAACAATGGACTAAACATGAACAAATATAATAAATAAATATAATGCTGTTGCACACCAAATTAAAGAAGAATACAAGAATGTGTAAGCCGTTTGTTCATGCTCCAAACACAACTCCAACACCAAAGATTGAAAAAAAATAGAATAAAAAGGATAAATAAAGAACTTTCAGGAGGATTATCTCTTTGGAATAATGCAGCTGTGGGTTTAAACCTCTAACAAATAATCGCACAATATGTCAACAGTCTCTCTGCAAAGTTTGACTTTGATAAAGTGAAGCATAATAAAATTAGAGAGGTTTTAGTACAGTGCCATTTCAATGTTCTCATTGACCATGCTATATTTCACTTGTATTTCACTATTGGTGTTCAATACATCCAAATACAGCAGAAACATAGACTAAATAAACCATAATAATGCTCTGTGCCCTCAAATCCTCAGTTTTCTGTCAAATGCTCACTACGATTCGCTGATAAAAAAGTAAAATCTGACTCAATGGACCCCAAGATACTGTTCTGCTCTAACAGGAAGTCAGCCGTCAGTTAGCGACCGTGTGCATGCGCCGCTTAAAGACCACCGATTGTCCTTTTTTAGCCAAAGTAAGTCATAATTCTCTAAGATCGCATTCACTGATGCTTTAGTGGAGAAGAAATTGAAGGAGATCTTGTGAATCTCCAGGTTGTCTACTTTCTAGAAAGCTATTCCGTTCATGTCTAGCTTGAAGCTAACAACAACAACACGAGCCACAAAGCTGCTGCGTGGTCCAACTGTTCGCGAGATCTTTTGATTGATATTTGGTCATTCATAACTTTGGTGTTTGGAGCATACAAACAGCTTACACATTCTTGTATTCTTCTTAACTTGTAAAACATCATTATATTCCTTCATGATTAGTCCATTGTTTCACACAAGCCTGAGACTAGCCCGACTTGGGGGGCTCTCGAGCTTCAACATCGAGCAACAGCTCCAGTAGTTAATACAGGACTCTATATGCAGAGACTTTAGGAATGCTATAAGTATTTTAAAGAGCCACTTTACTAATGTTCAACATTAATCTTCAATATAAGAATCTGGAAATGCTTCCTAGTAATCAGAGATGGCAGTCAGAAACTTGAAGTTTATTGATGTATAAAAAGGTCAAACATAGGAAAACAGATTAAATCTATCCAGATGAAACCAAATTACGTTCAGCACCTGTCAACCCATTGAAAAATAGAAAGGAACTTGAATGTTTTCCAAAAACAGATTAAATGTAGAATCTTTTTCATGAAAAATAAAAGAGAGGATGACTTTATATCCGCATTATCACCAACGTACTGAAGCTCAAAGATTAAACTTGTTCCTGCTTTTTAAACCAGCCTCCATTCAAAGTTGTCTACAAAAAAGTGACTACCAGAAGAGAGAAAACTGTATATACAAAACACTCAATCTTAACATTTGATTTATTATATGTAATAAAGTGAAGACATTTCACCAAGTAAAACTGAATATTAAAGCCATATGATGTATTTTCTTTTAAGCCCCAAGCTATTTTCTAGGTTTCTGCTCGAAATATCATAACCAAACTAAAAAGGGTGTAGCTCTGCAACCACAAAGACTATTTGAATAATGTTGGTGTTATAATAAAGGCAACACATGTGGGCTTCTGTTCAGATGTGTACATATTAGTATATATGTTACTGGTTAAGAGTAAATAAAGATGAAAGACAGCAAAAGTTGAATTTCCAGGTTCGCCTAGAAAAAAAAGCACTTTCAGGATGATTATCTTTTGGAAAGATGCACAGAAACAGCAAAGCACATCATAGATCATAGCACAATATGTGACCAGTCTCGGTGCAAAGTTTGACTTTGAAAAAGTAAAGCAGAACAAAGTTAGAGAGGTTTTAGTACAGATAAATTAGGCGAAATGGGCAATTTGAATTTTCTCATGTACCAAACCTTATATTTCACTTTTATATTACTTATGGTGTTGAATACATCAAAATATAGCAGTCTTTGTTGATTAGAAGAAGAACATTTTTTAAATAAGCAACATTTGTGACTGTAAGTGCTAAATCGATTCATGTTGCTGTGTTTTTTAGCTCATATCTCAGAGATGCTTTGGTGCAGAAGGATTTTGAAAATACATTTAGAATCTGTGTTAAGTCCTCTTGCTCTTTGCTATCTGCCTTTTTCTGATAGCACCGATCTACGGGTTTCTAGTTACGGAAACGTGCTGAGTGGGCTGACTCCTGACAAAATGATGATTATGATATTTTCACAAGTCTTTCAGTTGGTGTTTGAGTTGTGTGGAAGAAGTTCACACAATAATTATAAAAAAAGACCAGGATGTGGTTTTTCATGTTGTCATCCATTCTCTGGTTCTGTCCATAAAGATGTGTTATTGACCTGGAAGAACACAAATGAAAAATAGATTTAAGGTTAATTAAGAGTTACAGGTGCATTTTGACATTTTACTCATGTCGCTGAATATTGTGTAATACAGTTATCTATTGTGTCGCCAACTAATATTTGTGAGACATTAATAATCAGATTTATGTGATATTTATTGGATTAAACATGTCTGTAAAGCAACATGCTGCATGTGAAACAGACAAACTCAAACACATCCAAACTGTTTAAAAGCTCTTATTTACAGTCATTGTTGTATGTGAATTGGTGTCTCCAGCTGGTCGTAATAAAGAAATACACTCAAAGTCGTAGTACAAAGTCTGTTGTACTCGTCTGTACCTGCAGCTGTTCCCATCGTCACATTGGAGTAAACGCTCTCCTCTGGTTCATTATTGTTCCCTGTTAGAAGGATCAGATGAATGCATGAAAAGACCATTTTATGTCCTTTATTTAAAGACTGCTGGCCGACAAACACATTTAAACTATTGCATTTTATTCTCATTACATACTTTTTTTTTACTTAAGGAATTGTCAGCAGTCATTTCATCTTATTTTAGTATTTCTAACAGCTCTGTGATAAACACACAGTATATACTGTACCATGTCCAGGTTCTTCAGAGCCTCTGATTGTTTCATAGAGACAAGAATCACCTACAGAGCCGTGGAAATCAAGACAAGGTCATATCAGTCATTTTAACCACATTATATGAATTATGTAATATTATTAAACAGATAACCAGAAATAGAAATGTCAGTTTTAAATTAAACTATACAGTAATAAATGAATCAGGATAAAAGCTGACCATGGAGAAGAGAGGCATATGCATTGTTTTGAGTTTCAACCTGGTTGGTCATGTGGTCTGTAGCTGGGCTCTGATTGGTGCTCTGAGACCTGGTGGACCCAGAACAGGAAGTAAATGTATTTAATGAGGAACGTGTAAAGTACTGCTGTTATGTTCAGAAAGAGAGAAGAGAGTTTTGTACCAACCTCACGAGGCGTGAATCTGGAAGAAAAAGACTTTTGCTGTTTTATAATTGTTCTATTGTTACTACACAACATGTTATTATATCTGTGACTGACTTCTTAGATTGTAATCAATCTAATATCAGAAGGAACAGATCTCACCTTTTGACTTTCTGTAGCAATACAGAACCAGCAGCAGCAGAATAATCAGTGAAACTCCACAAACCAGACCAACAACCAACAGCACGGGAACTGGAGAGCTTGTTGTTGCAGCTTCAGAATATACACACAAATACACATAATCATCAATAGATACACAAGTATGTCTGACTTAAACAAATAGTTTAAACCAACTTATAACACTGTTTTTAATCTTATACTCACATTTAACTGACAACCAACTCTTTGGTGACTTCAAACTCCTGAAACCTTGTGATGAATCTCTTCCTTCACATTTATAAAAACCTTCATCTGACTTTGTAACTTCAGAGATAAACAGCTCCCCGCTGGCATCATTTGAGATGAGTTTGCCATTTTTATAGAAATCCACGCTATAAAGAACCTTTTCTGTCCTCAACCTGCAGCTGAGAGTGACAGAATGTCCCTCAGTCACAGGATGGACAGAGCTCACCAGGATGACATCACCGCCTGTGAAGAGAACAAAGAATAGGAAGTTTGGCTCAAAAACATCAGCTGGTTGAACAAGCTGCTGTAAATGATGAGGACACATTTCATCGTTTTTTATTGTGTTTTACAGATTCATAAAGTAGCCATTTTGAAAACGATGGCCCTTTGGAAATGTACATGGTCACATCTACAGCTATAATTAATGTTAAATATATTGGGCCAATGTCAATTTAGTGGCAGTGTGATACAGAATGGTCTAAAAAGGGCAAAAACTCTTTGATGAGTAAAATAAGTTTGGTTAATACGAGTCATCTGTAGATGTCAACACTTTATAATAGAATGTTGAAATACTTCAGAAACAAATATCTCTTAAATGAATTAAAACTCACTCTGTACAGTGATGTTGGCTGCATTGCTGAACTGTCCTGTTTCAGACTCACACCAGTACACTCCACTAATCCCATTAGAGTTGATGCTGCATGTAGATCCAGTCATGGTTCCCCAGGAAGAACAATATGCCAGGTGGTCATATTTAATAAACCTTCTCACTCTCCACTCAGTAGAGTTTCCCTCACAGCTCAGTGACAGTGAATCTTTGCTGAAGAACTGCATTCTGGGAGGACTCACTGTGAGAGACGCTGCTGGATGGAAATCTGAAAAACACACGAGGAGACAAACAAAGCACAGAAAAATAAAGTTTTAAAAAAGCTATATGAAAATAATCCTATTTATTATACTTTTAATCTTTTTACTTGTGAATAAAAACATAGGATCAAAAAGAAAAATGAATCAAGAGATGACATATGACATATAACTGAAAGAAAATAAAACCCTTTGAAAACATTTAAAGTATCTAGTTCATAAAAGAAAAGAATGCATTGCGGTACAAGATTGTATTATAGATTTCCAAACTGTGAAGGTGAAAAGGAGGGTCAAGAGTTTCATTAATGTTAAAATGTACTTAAAATGTTCTAGAGACAAGTTTAGAAAACTCAACGTTTGGTGCTGTTTGAGGGAAAATGTCACCACAATAATGACATTTCTTCCTCTGAGCAAGAACATAAAAGTCTGAACTAACCTACCTCCAGACCAGATGAACTGAGGTTCACTATACGAAGAGTAGAACAATGGATCTCCTCTTCCAGCTCTGCACACATATCCTGCTGTGTGCGTCTGTCCATGAACAATGAAGGAGTCCTCTTCAGTCCCAGTGGAGCTACCAGGTAGCAGCTCATAGCTGTAGGACTCCAGTTTGGGAACAACCTGGTACCAGAAGAACCTCCATCCTGCAGATGGATGTTCAACCCTGCAGGTCAGAGTCACTGAGTCTCCAGGACTCGGCCACAATGGAGACACAGTGAGGACCGGCTTGGGTTTATCTGTTGGGAAGACATGTTATGAGTCGTGAGTGGGTTACATGCACCGCTTGTAACCTACATTATGTTCCTGTCTCCAAATGTGTAAAACAGGTGTGAATGTACACATTTAATCACTTCTGAATCTGTGTATTTTATTAACGTAAAATAAACTGAAGGAAATCAAGAGAACTCATGTTTATGTTTCACTTATTAACCACTGAAGTTGTTGGTTAAATGAACATAACATGGATTCTCCTTCAAACGAGGAGGGATAGTGAATCACTTTAAATACATTAACAATGTTACAAGGTATCAGTGATTTATGTTTTTAATATAAATATAATTTAACATTAAGTTGGAGACAGAAGAAGATGTCAAAGTCACTCTTCCTGTAATAAATGACAGGTTCACTAAGTAATGAGTACATTTCCCCTGAAGGAGGCGCCACACTCACCTGCCCTGTTAGATACATTAATGCCACTAATTTTTCAAAAGGGATAGCATATTGCACTTATTCTGTAAATGTATTTATGTAAACAGCTGTAGCAAATAACTCTAAAAGGTAATTAACCTGAAAGTAAGTGTCATAATACGTGGTTAATTAAAATAATTGAGTAAAAATAAGGTAGGCAGTAACTCGTTAAAGTTATGTAAATAAACCATCCTACACTATATCGCAGGCCCACAATGGGTTAAATTCAGTTGGTGCCCTGAGGTAGCGCTATCTGGTTTGATTGGATAAGCCAGGTGTCACTCCGCCGATCTGTGAGTTTGATTGGCTGGTTCCTGCTCGGCTGAGGCAGCGACGCACCGGAGCTACGTTTGTTTGGGTGTACGTGAGTGTGTGTGTGTGTGTGTGTGTGTGTGTGTGTGCCCAATTCTAATGTTACATATCAGCCAATTAGAATGTATTACTATTAGGGTTAATTATTAGTCAAAAATGTATTCAGGATTAGTATTTAAAGTCCTGTTTGTAAGTCTGTTTTGTGTTGTTATTGTCCCCCAAAAGGGTAAATATAATTTAGTCATTAAACTCATTGCTTTTTAACAGAAAGCTGTTTTCTGGGGTCAGTCTTTTAAACTATAGTATAGTATAATTAAATAACCCCATTGCTAAATTAGAGGGGTTCTTTATTATTAGGAAGGTAATATAACTTCCACCAAATACAGGTACGCCTTCGTGGTAGCTACCTTTTTAACAAACAAACCCAAACACCGCCTGATTCCTGTTTAAATATGTTTTATGTAGATCTACTGAGAGAGTTTGGGTGCTACACAGCTGAAGCCCGTCCATCTTTCTTTGTTTTTATTTTAACGATCAAGATTATGTGATAATTGGTCCTTTACTCAAAGTTTAGGATTACATGGTTAAACAGCATCAGTGGTCAACCTTTAAGGTTTATAAATCTTACACTAGTTAACATTCACACAGTATCACTACATTATATTATATTAGCACTTTAAAGGATGTTATATAAACTCGGCTCATAAATAATAAGTACCTTTAGTGAATTTGGTCATGATGGAAAAAACTCTGTTCACTTACCTGATACAGTTATAGAGATTGTATTACTTTCTATTCTTATCAGTGAGACGATCTTGCAAGTTGCAACACATTGGTATTCACCACTGTATTCTGGAGTTAGAGATATAGATATCTTATTTAAAGTGTTGGAGAGAAACTTATGACCATTCCTAATGATTGAACAATCCCAGAGTTTGGGATTGTTGAAAGGTTCTCCCATCCTCACGTCACATGTGAAGGTAACAGACTCTCCAGTAAAGAAAGTGGACCTGTTTGGATCAATGGACAGCGAAGTCTCTAGAAACAAAAACAAAATGAGTGAAATGCGTTTTTTTTTTATAGTATTCATCATGAATTAACTAAACAGAACACATTAATATAATGTGTTAAAGAGTGGCAATAGGTGAAGAATTGTCATGAGTGAATATATTTAAAAAAAGAAAGGAAGTTGTATAAAAACCTTGAGCGTGTCCACAGTAGAGGAGAATATTCATCACTGAAATAAAGTTAGAAACATCGTCATCAAATTGAAACTATTAACATCAGGCATGTAAAAGGTTTTCTCTATAAAACTATGATTAAAACATAGAAAGTACTCACAGAAAAGCCCCGGCACACAAACTAAAGTGAGTCCCATCCTCATGTCCTCACTGACTCTCTGACACTCTGCTTCTGAGGAAAGATTTTGTAACTCTTAGACTTTGAGCAAAGTTTTCTTCAGTTAAACTTCCTTCCCTTTTCCATAAAGCTCACTCAACTAGAGAGTAGATATCTAAAAAGTTACACATTAGATTTAGTGGTGGAATCGTGTTGTCTGAAGGAAAACACACACTTACTCTAGATAGCAGAGAAAGGTGGAGAAAGCCACTGATGCAGTTTATTTATTTTAAAATGATTTGGCTAAACCTTTTTGCACATCTTCCTCTCAGAATAAAAGCTGGCAATCATCCAACTATGGTGTATATACAAGATGTGAAAACAAGTTCAGACCGGAGCAGTTGATGAGTCATTCTCAGTCATTATTCTGTTAATTCATCGTCTCATAGTGTGGCTCACATCATCTTTGCCCTTTTTTAGCTCTTCCTCCATTTCCTTTGACATGTCAATCTTTTTTAATGAAACCCAGAACATCACAGGTGTGTCCCTTTTCCTGTCATGTGAGAGAGGGTCACGTTCGTATGGTTTCTAATGTCACTATTGCACGTACCAGTTGAAAGCCTTTCCCTCTTTTTTATCACAGCTCCGATGTTGTTATCACAGCATCAGCGGCCATCGCTGGCCTTTTCCATGATAGCCTGACCATACACCTGCTATGTCTCTTTAGTAGTAATGTCAGCCTTACTATACATATGCTATGCCTCTTTAGTAGTAATGTCAGCCTTACTATACACCTGCTTGTGTCTGTAGCTAATTACACATCAAAGCTGACTAGGATGACATGTGGTGTTCCCCAAGGTTCACTACTGGGGCCTCATCTGTTCAACATCTACATGGTTCCACTGGCTCAGATTATGAAAAACAACAACGTGTGTTATCATAATTATGCAGACGACACAAATCCACATAACTATATCACCAGGGGATTATAATCCCATACAAGGGCTAGCTAAATGCATTGAAGAAATCAACAACTGGATGTTCCAGAATTTTCATCAATTAAATAAAGATAAAACAGAAGTAATTGTTTTTGGTCCCAAGGACGAACGACTGAAAGTCAGCGCTCAGCTCCAATCACTGATGTTGAAAACCACAAACCAAGCCCGAAATCTAGGTGTAGTTATGGAAATCTAATTATTTTATTTTTTTGCTAGAGAAATGGCAGTCAGAAACACTGCTGGCAGCTTTTTGCTGGAAGTTTATTGATGCATCAAAAGGTCAAACATAAGAAAACAAACTAAATACATCCAGGTGAAACCAAAGTACACACAGGAGCTGTCAAACCATCCATCCATCCATTTTCAATACCGCTTATCCTCATTAGGGTCGCAGGGGCGCTGGAGCCTATCCCAGCTGACATAGGGCGAAGGCAGGGGACACCCTGGACAGGCCGCCAGTCCATCGAGGGCGAGCTGTCAAACCATTTTTTTAAAATATTGGACAAATGCAAACTCCAAAAACAGATTCAATGTTAGAAATGTGGAAGCTCTATCCTCAAAAATGAAAGAGAGGATGACTTTATATCCGCATTATCATCCATTCAAAGTTGTGTACAACAAAGTGAATTGTGGTGGCTGGGTGTGGTTAGGCTCAGCTGCAGAGGGGAGTGGGGGAGTACGCTCAGGGAACGGTACCAGGTGGAGGCCTGATTGGCCTCACCTGGGTCTAATGATGATTGCTCATTATAAGTGTGCAGATGGACAAAGGTGAGGGGTTTTGGGATTCGGCAGAACGCCGGACCGACGCTGCTGTCCACGGGAGCAGATCAGCGGCAAGCACGACGGAGACCGCATCCGCCTGGAATTAATAAAAACAATTAACTAGCTCCTGTCTCTAGTGTCTCTGTGCTAGGGAGATACCACCCGCGGTAACACGTGTGTGTTACATTAATGTACCAGAAGAGAGAAGAAAACTGTATTTACAAAACACTCAATCCTAACATTTGATTTATATGTAATAAAGTGAAGACATTTCACCAAGTAACAATATTAATATATTAAAGCCATATGATGTATTTTATTTAAATGATGTGCTAATAGGTTAACTGTACAAAATACTGTCTTATTGAAGGAAAGAAGTTGTTCACACAATAATTATAAAAAAGACCAGGATGTGTTTTTTCATGTTGTCATCCATTCTCTGGTTCTGTCCATAAAGATGTGTTATTGACCTGGAAGAACGCAAATGAAAAATAGATTTAAGGTTGTTTAAGAGTTACAGGAACATTTTGACATTTTACTCATGTCTCTGAATATTGTTTTAATACAGTTATCTATTGTGTCGCCAACTAATATTTGTGAGACATTAATAATCAGATTTATGTGATATTTATTGGATTAAACATGTCTGTAAAGCAACATGCTGCATGTGAAACAGACAAACTCAAACACATCCAAACTGTTTAAAAGCTCTTATTTACAGTCATTGTTGTATGTGAATTGGTGTCTCCAGGTGGTCGTAATATAGAAATACACTCAAAGTCGTAGTACAAAGTCTGTTGTACTCGTCTGTACCTGCAGCTGTTCCCATCGTCACATTGGAGTAAACGCTCTCCTCTGGTTCATTATTGTTCCCTGTTAGAAGGATCAGATGAATGCATGAAAAGACCATTTTATGTCCTTTATTTAAAGACTGCTGGCCGACAAACACATTTAAACTATTGCATTTTATTTTCATTACATACTTTTTTTTTACTTAAGGAATTGTCAGCAGTCATTTCATCTTATTTTAGTATTTCTAACAGCTCTGTGATAAACACACAGTATATACTGTACCATGTCCAGGTTCTTCAGAGCCTCTGATTGTTTCATAGAGACAAGAATCACCTACAGAGCCGTGGAAATCAAGACAAGGTCATATCAGTCATTTTAACCACATTATATGAATTATGTAATATTATTAAACAGATAAATAGAAATAGAAATGTCAGGTTTAAATGTAATTATACATTATGAAATTAATCAGGATAGAAGCTGACCATGGAGAAGAGAGGCATATTCTCTTTCTTGAGTTTCAACCTGGTTGGTCACCTGGTCTGTAGCTGGGCTCTGATTGGTGCTCTGAGACCTGGTGGACCCAGAACAGGAAGTAAATGTATTTAATGAGGAACGTGTAAAGTACTGCTGTTATGTTCAGAATGAGAGAAGAGAGTTTTGTACCAACCTCACGAGGCGTGAATCTGGAAGAAAAAGACTTTTGCTGTTTTAGAATTGTTCTATTGTTACTACACAACATGTTATTATATCTGTGACTGACTTCTTAGATTGTAATCAATCTAATATCAGAAGGAACAGATCTCACCTTTTGACTTTCTGTAGCAATACAGAACCAGCAGCAGCAGAATAATCAGTGAAACTCCACAAACCAGACCAACAACCAACAGCACGGGAACTGGAGAGCTTGTTGTTGCAGCTTCAGAATATACACACAAATACACATAATCATCAATAGATACACAAGTATGTCTGACTTAAACAAATAGTTTAAACCAACTTATAACAGCGTTTTTAATCTTATACTCACATTTAACTGACAACCAACTCTCTGGTGACGTCAAACTCCTGAAACCTTGTGGTGAATCTCTTCCTTCACATTTATAAAAACCTTCATCTGACTTTGTAACTTCAGAGATAAACAGCTCCCCGCTGGCATCATTTGAGATGAGTTTTTCATTTTTATAGAAATCCACGTTATAAAGAACCTTTTCTGTCCTCAACCTGCAGCTGAGAGTGACAGAATGTCCCTCAGTCACAGGATGGACAGAGCTCACCAGGATGACATCACCGCCTGTGAAGAGAACAAAGAATAGGTATTATTATAGATATTAGGTTATTCTTGAGGCATTTTTTCACAAAAATTGCGAAGATTTGCATACCAGACTAAAACGAGTGTACCTCCTCAACCATAAGAGCTATTTGACGACGTGATTGTTTGACCTGAGTAAAGACAAAGAGCGGTGACGTTTCCCGGATCCCAGCCGAGGGTCGGCGGCTGTTTGGCGGTTGACAACGAGAGGTGCCTCATAACGAACAGGTGAGCAGACGACCTTGAGTTGGACTGTCTGTGATTGGATAAACTAAATTGAGTTGTCAACAGCAGAATAAGCCTCCGTCCGTAGTTTAGAAATAGGTTGTCCCTGATCACACGTAAAGTAATAGCACATATTTCCACTGGGCTTTTCAGAGGGAAAGAGAATAAGTGTCCACTGGTAGGGATTTAGGTAAAAGAATAAAGAGTTTAAATAGGACTAAGGGACGCTCGTGAGAGATACCAACGTCGACTCTTAGACGATAGAAATACAAGTTGAAGTTCGCGGGAAGACGTTGATACCTCTTGTAACTGACCGGTGGCTCAGACGCGGTCAGTTTAGTTTATTACCGCGGAAGGCGAGGAGGGACACAGGGAAAGTTTTATTGTTTTCAATGCACTGTGCGGGTGGGTTTTGTAGATCTTGGTGAGTTTAACGAGACCTGAAAACCGAGCGTATCAGGACACAAAAGTGTGCTGAGAATTCCTCGGAAGAAGTTTTTCGACCAGACTACATCTCTGTGGGGCATTAAAAGGGAAATAAAAGGGGAAATCATAGTCTATGGTACAATGGGTTAAGGAGAAATTAAACAATATTTGTGAATTGGTGTTATAAACCCCAGTGATCGACCGCTGTATCCCTCTGGTACAGTAGAAGCTTCTCTGCACTCAAAATAAGAAATAGCGCCTCTAGAGGTACGAACACTCATACCCCAGTGGGCAGAGAGGGTACTGCACGGACTTAAACCTTTGACACCATCGTGTGGCCAAAATTAGGTATTACAACGACAAGATTAGTATACACTTGTTCCTCACAACAGGCTGACACACACTTTAGCAACCAAACTGACGCTGACATACACCATCAAAACAGCACAGATAGGGAATAATAATAATACTAGTAATGAATAGGTGGTGAAAGTAAGAATAAGAATAAAATACTGATAAGGAAGAATAAACGATGTTTAAGCAAAATTCAAACTCATACACCATCAAAACAGTAACTGAAGGCACAATAATAATCATACATCTTATTGGGCTTTGGTTGTTGAGTTGCGTGTATGGAGCATGTACAAATGGTTTACTTATTCTTGTAGACCAGGCTCTGATGCTTAATATGGTACATGGAGTTATTATATTTGTTATTTATTCTTAAAATACACATGCACACATGTACAGATGCACATATCTGTCTGTCCTTAGAAGGGGACTCTCAGGCTTATTAAACTCATTATGAAAATAAGTTTGGTTAATACGAGTCATCTATAGATGTCAACACTTTATAATAGAATGTTGAAATACTTCATAAACAAATATCTCTTAAATGAATTAAAACTCACTCTGTACAGTGATGTTGGCTGCATTGCTGAACTGTCCTGTTTCAGACTCACACCAGTACACTCCACTAATCCCATTAGAGTTGATGCTGCATGTAGATCCAGTCATGGTTCCCCAGGAAGAACAATATGCCAGGTGGTTATATTTAATAAACCTTCTCACTCTCCACTCAGTAGAGTTTCCCTCACAGCTCAGTGACAGTGAATCTTTGCTGAAGAACTGCATTCTGGGAGGACTCACTGTGAGAGACGCTGCTGGATGGAAATCTGAAAAACACACGAGGAGACAAACAAAGCACAGAAAAATAAAGATATAAAAAAGCTATATGAAAATAATCCTATTTATTATACTTTTAATCTTTTTACTTGTTGGTGAATAAAAACATAGGATTAAAAAGAAAAATAACATTTAAAGTATCTAGTTCATAAAAGAAAAGAATGCATTGCGGTACAAGATTGTATTATAGATTTCCAAACTGTGAAGGTGAAAAGGAGGGTCAAGAGTTTCATTAATGTTAAAATGTACTTAAAATGTTCTGGAGACAAGTTTAGAAAACTCAACGTTTGATGCTGTTTGAGGGAAAATGTCACCACAATAATGACATTTCTTCCTCTGAGCAAGAACATAAAAGTCTGAACTAACCTACCTCCAGACCAGATGAACTGAGGTTCACTATACGAAGAGTAGAACACTGGATCTCCTCTTCCAGCTCTGCACACATATCCTGCTGTGTGCGTCTGTCCATGAACAATGAAGGAGTCCTCTTCAGTCCCAGTGGAGCTACCAGGTAGCAGCTCATAGCTGTAGGACTCCAGTTTGGGAACAACCTGGTACCAGAAGAACCTCCATCCTGCAGATGGATGTTCAACCCTGCAGGTCAGAGTCACTGAGTCTCCAGGACTCGGCCACAATGGAGACACAGTGAGGACCGGCTTGGGTTTATCTGTTGGGAAGACATGTTATGAGTCGTGAGTGGGTTACATGCACCGCTTGTAACCTACATCATGTGTAATACAGGTGTGAAGGTACAGTGTCTTTAAATATATTAACAAAACTAACACGGCAAATATTCTGTTTACATTCAGCAAAATGAAACAAAGACTCACTGGGAGATATTCTTAATGTGAAAGTATCACTCCACTCTGATGAAGAGGTTTCATGGTTCAGTCTGCCCCTACACCAGTAGTCTCCACTGTGTGATGGTCTGATCATGGGGCCACTTGGGTTTCGAGGTGAGCTGGATGTTTCCCATCGATACTCCCACTCAGCTTCTCCTCCGTCCTTTATGTCACAGGTGAGAGTGATGGTCTCTCCGGAGTAAATCACAGGCCAGTCGGGCTGCAGAGTCACAACAGCTCTGTGAGTGACTGTTCACAAATAGAAAAGTTAGAAAAGTGTGTTAGTCTTAATCCTTATTCGCAAATACTCTGTATTATGTATACATTCTGTGTTTTATACCAACTAGCCAGGTTAGTTCTTTACCGGCTGGTGTGCTGTACTCTGTGTAGTAAACTGGGTCTCCACTTCCTCCTCTGCACCAGTAGACTCCTTCTCCTCCTCCTTCTCGTCCTCGTCCTCGTCCTCCTCCTCCTCCTTCTCCTTCTCCTCCTTCTCCTCCTCCTTCTCGTCCTCCTCCTCCTTCTCCTCCTCCTTCTCCTCCTCCTCCTCCTCCTCCTTGTGAGACACCGATTCGTCCGTTTGTGAGGAGAACATCATCTCGTGTGATCAGGGGTTCAGAGGTTTTCTTGCCTCTGTACCAGAAGTATTTCCAACCAGATGAAGATGGTGATGATGAACTCACAGAGCAGGTCAGGGACACACTGCCCCCTACAGGAGAACCTTTGCTCAGTCGGGCCTTTGGTCGCTCTGTTTTCACGGAGAACCAAAACATAACAGTGGTTGTTATTGTGCTTGTGAATTATTATAGTTTCATAAATAATGAAAAGAAATAATATTATACAATATTCTAGGGGGTGCGACAATTCATTGATAAAACAATGCAGAACTCATGTTTATGTTTCACTTATTAACCATTGAAGTTGTTCCTTCAACTGAGGAGGAAGCAGTTATCTTTGTTTTAGTGAATCACTTTAAATATATTAACAATGTTACAAGGTATCAGTGATTTATGTTTTTTAATGTAAATATAATTTAACATTAAGTTGGAGACAGAAGAAGATGTCAAAGTCACTCTTCCTGTAACAAATGACATGTTCACTAAGTAATGAGCACATTTCCCCTGAAGGAGGCGCCACACTCACCTGCTCTATTTGATACATTCATGTTATCACTAATTAATCACAGACTAATTTATCAAAATGGATCAAATGTTTAATGGTTTGTCTTATTATGTAAATGTATTTATGTAAACAGCTGAAGCCCGTCCATCTTTCTTCGTTTATATTTTAATGACAATATTATGTAATAATATCTCCTTTACTCAAAGCTCAGGATTACACGGTTAAACAGCATTAATATACATAATATACATTATATTATATTAGCACTTTGCAGATTTATTATATCAACTCGGCTCATAAATAAATAAGTACTTTTAGTGAACTCGGTCAAATACCTGTTACAGTTATAGAGATTGTATTACTTTCTATGATAACAGCTGGTGAGCTCTTGTGAGCCGCGATACACTGATATCCACCACTGTGGCGTGAAGTTAGAGATTGTGATTTAAGTCTCTTCTTCGGGCTGTTGGGGGGAGATCTTTTTCCATCCAGGCTGATGGAGTAATACCAGTCAGGGTTTTCTCCTCTCCCCAGGTCACATACGAAGGTCACATACTCTCCAGTAAAGAAAGTGGACCTGTTCGGGTCAACGGACAGCCAAATATCTAGAAACAAATGCAAAGAGTGAAATGTGTTTTCTTTTTTTTAATGCATCATAAATTAACTAAACAGGACACTTACATATAATGTGTAAAAAGAGTGGCAATAAGTGGAGAATTGTCTTGAGTGAAGATTTAATAAGAAAGGAAGTTGTATAAAAACCTCGAGCGTGTCCACAGTCGAGGAGAATATTCATCACTAAAATAAAGTTAGAAACGTCATCATCAAATTGAAACTATTACCATCAGGCATTTAAAAGGTTTTCTCTATAAAACTATAACTTAAATGGAGACAGTACTCACAGAAAAGCCCCAGCACACAACACAAAGTGAGTCCCATCCTCACTCCGCTCTGCTTCTGAGAAGCTTTTGTAGCTTTTACACTTTGAGCAAAGTTTGAAACTGCAGCATTGGATTGGACGTTTTCTCCACCTTCTTCTTCAGTTAAACTTCCTCCCCTTTTCCATAAAGCTCACACAACCAAACTGGTTTGACCACAGCACACTATTCTAAGAAAAAAGAGGTGAATAAAGCATCCCATAAACACACCTACTATTTAATCTCTGCATGTAATATTGTGATGTGTGCTGTGTGCATATCTTTGAAAGCATGCGTCTCTAACACTCTCCAGAGTAAATGCGATACGAAGGAAATGTGGTCAAGACTTAGCGGTGGACTTGTGTTGTCTGAAAACACACACTTCCTCTGGTATCCGGTTGATACCAGAGGAAGTAGAAGAAAGCTGCTCAACGATGCCGTTTTTACATTTTTTATTATTTGGATCCACTCTTTTGGCACATCTTCCCTTCACAATAAAAGCTGGCAATCATCCAACTGTGGTGTATAGGAAAGGTGTCTCAAATCACTCAGTTGGTAACGCACTCTCTTCTCAATGTGAACTTCATGTTTCCTGTTACATTTACTATATTTCACCACTTATTGAAGGCCGATCCAGTCTCTGAGCACCAATCCGGGCTCTGCTCCACTTAATAAATAATAAACAGCCTCCTCTTATTCTAGATGTACAATTAAACAATAAAGAACGTATGTGTACGATACTGTATGAATATGAAATGCATGCTTATACATGCAGTAATGTATCAACCTGGGGTGGGGGTCGCGAGATGGTTCTGGAGAAGAAAGAAATATTGTAAATATAATAACAAATTTACATTTACACTGGAATAGTTGACATGACATCGCCTGTACCAGTCTTATCATTTGCGTGTCAGTTTCTGACGAGGGATTTCCGTCGGGGGAAGAAGGAAAAAAATAATAATTCTGAACGCTTCACTAATCCAGAGTACCTGGAGCACATTGGACAACATGTATCACACATATATATTAATACTGTAAATGTCTGATGTTAATTTACATTAACTTTCTGCGCCATCAAACAACAAAAAGTGTGACCAGTCAACTTAAAGTTGTTCTGTAAAAGAGAAAAAAAAGAGGAGGTTGAAATGTACAAAAGCCTGCGTGTGACATTTCATTTTGCAGCCAGGATCTTGGTGAATATCGTGGTTTGTATTTAAGTCTTTAATTTTTATACAACAAGCAAAACACTCTTAATCGTTTTTAAGCGTCGCGGTTTGCTCCTCATCCGTTTCACATATTCACATCGAGCAACAGCTGCAGTGGTGAATACAGGACTCTATATGCAGAGACTTTAAGGATGCAGTAATATCATATTTACATAGCTGTGATCTATTCCTGTTTAATTAGATTAAATCATGACCAGGTCAAATACTTTATAAGGGAAATATACAACTGGGAGACAACATGTGGAAGGTACTAAGCTTTAAGATTCTTAACTGTAGTTTAGTAAGTATTTTAAAGGGCCATTTTAATTGTTAAAAACATGAATCTTATGAATAGAATGTGTGGAAATGTGTTCCTAGTAATCTTATCGAATAATATTTTTTTTGCTAAAGAAATGGCAGTCAGAAACACTGCTGGCAGCTCAGTGCTGGAAGTTTATTGATGCATCAAAAGGTCAAACATAAGAAAACAAACTAAATACATCCAGGTGAAACCAAAATACACACAGCACCTGTCAAATCATTTTTAAAAATGTTGGACGAATACAAACTCCAAAAACAGATTCAATGTTATAAATGTGGAAGCTTTATATCCGCATTATCACCATAGTACTGAAGCTCAAAGATTTCACATTTGTTTCTGCTTTTTAAACCAGCCTCCATTCAAAGTTGTGTACAACAAAGTGACTGTACCAGAAGAGAGAAAAACACTATATACAAAACACTCAATCCTAACATTTGATTTATTACATGTAATAATGTGAAGTCTTTTCACAAAGTAAAACTGAATATTAAAGCTATATGATGTATTTTCCTTAGATTATGTGCTAATAGGTTAACTATGCAAAATACTGTCTCATAGAAGGAAAGAAGAAATTCACACAATGATTATAAAAAAAAAAAGACAAGGATGTGGTTTTTCATATTGACATCCATTCCACTGGTTCTGTCATTAAAGGTGTGTTATTGACCTGGAAGAAAGCAAATGGAAAAGAGATGTAAGGTTATTTATGTCAGGACCCTCGTCTGACCCATTGAGTGTTAACCTCTGTTTCCCCCCAGTCTCCCCCGTGTGTTTTGTTATGCCATGTGTTCTTTTTCTCGGGCCTCCCTCCAGACACCTCCCATGGCCACATCCCTGATTGGTACACAGCTGTGGACAATCTGGCTCCTTACCACCGGTAGTATATCAACCCTGGCCAAACGGGGGCGCTGGCCAGTCGTGGTTGGGATACTGGTGAGCGGAGCCAAGCCTTCGCTCAACCCCCTACCAAGACTGTTGTTGCCTGTATCTCTCTCTTTGCACTCTTGCCCTCTCTCTCTCTCTTTCTCTCAAATGTGGTGGACCCTGGAGTGGAACAAAATGTCACAGACACAGAATCTATAGCCAGAGTCCAGATTCCCTTAGGGACGCTCGAGTGTCCGCTAGTGGTCACTTCCCTAGACGGCAGCTTCCTGGTCAGAATCACCCACCGGACCCGGCCGCTTCATCTCATCCTCTCCGATAACCACAGCGAGAGTCTTCAGTTTTATGTTTTTCCTCAAAACCGCCTAGTTCTGGGCCTCCCTTGACCTCCGCAATGCATACCACTGGGTGCACATCCGAGCAGGGGATGAGTGGAAAACAGGGTTCAACACCCGCCTCGGTCACTTCGAGTACTTGGTCATGGCGTTTGGACTAACCAACGCCCCCGCAGTATTCCAGGCATTGGTAAACAACGTACCCCCTGAACTGTTTTGTATTTGCGTACTTAGACGACATCCTCATCTATTCAGTGGACCTTCAGGAGCATCAGCGCCACGTCCGGATGGTCCTCCGGCGCCTACTAGAGAATAAGCTGTCGGTGAAGGCAGAGAAGTGTGAGTTCCATGTGAACCTCAGCTCAGTTCCTGGGGTTCATCATCGAGAAGGGTCAAGTGAGGACGGATCCGGAAAAAGTCGAGGCTGTCACACAGATCAAACCAGTGTCCACCAGTGCCCTCCGGCCAGACCCCCAGCACCCGCACGACTCATTGACGGAGGCCCATACGGTCAACAGACTTTTGGATGCTCGCCGTCGGGGTTTCCGATACCTCGTGGACTGGGAGGGATACGGTCCGGAGTAACGCTCATGGGTGCCCCTCTCTAGGATAACTTGACCCCACGCTAATTCAGGATTTCGGTCGGCTGCATCCAGACAAGATGGGCAGATCGCCTGGAGGCTCCCGTTGAGGGAGTAAATTGTCCTTTGACTATTCGTGGACTAGATCTCTCTCCTCTCCGGGTGTATCCGTTCCTGCCTCCGGTGACGAGCCACGGGACATCACACCGGATACTGTCTCTTGTGGTCTTGCTATTGGGTCCTAACCTTGAACTACCGTGACTATTTAAGAGTTGCAGGTGCATTATGACATTTTACTCATATCTCTGAATATTGTGTAATACAGTTATATATTGTGTTGCCAACTCAAACATGTCTGTAAAGCAACATGCTGCATGTGAAACAGACAAACTCAAACACATCCAAACTGTTTAAAAGCTCTTATTTACAGTCATTGTTGTATGTGAATTGGTGTCTCCAGGTGGTCGTAATAAAGAAATACACTCAAAGTCGTAGTACAAAGTCTGTTGTACTCGTCTGTACCTGCAGCTGTTCCCATCGTCACATTGGAGTAAACGCTCTCCTCTGGTTCATTATTGTTCCCTGTTAGAAGGATCAGATGAAAGCATGAAAAGACCATTTTATGTCCTTTATTTAAAGACTGCTGGCCGACAAACACATTTAGACTATTGCATTTTATTCTCATGACATACTTTTTTTTTACATAAGGAATTGTCAGCAGTCACTTCATCTTATTTTAGTATTTCTAACAACTCTGTGATAAACACACAGTATATACTGTACCATGTCCAGGTTCTTCAGAGCCTCTGATTGTTTCATAGAGACAAGAATCACCTACAGAGCCGTGGAAATCAAGACAAGGTCATATCAGTCATTTTAACCACATTATATTAATTATGTAATATTATTAAACAGATAAATAGAAATGTCAGTTTTAAATTTAACTATACATTAATAAATGAATCAGGATAAAAGCTGACCATGGAGAAGAGAGGCATATGCATTGTTTTGAGTTTCAACCTGGTTGGTCACGTGGTCTGTAGCTGGGCTCTGATTGGTGCTCTGAGACCTGGTGGACCCAGAACAGGAAGTAAATGTATTTAATGAGGAACGTGTAAAGTACTGCTGTTATGTTCAGAAAGAGAGAAGAGAGTTTTGTACCAACCTCACGAGGCGTGAATCTGGAAGAAAAAGACTTTTGCTGTTTTAGAATTGTTCTATTGTTACTACACAACATGTTATTATATCTGTGACTGACTTCTTAGATTGTAATCAATCTAATATCAGAAGGAACAGATCTCACCTTTTGACTTTCTGTAGCAATACAGAACCAGCAGCAGCAGAATAATCAGTGAAACTCCACAAACCAGACCAACAACCAACAGCACGGGAACTGGAGAGCTTGTTGTTGCAGCTTCAGAATATACACACAAATACACACAATCATCAATAGATACACAAGTATGTCTGACTTAAACAAATAGTTTAAACCAACTTATAACAGCGTTTTTAATCTTATACTCACATTTAACTGACAACCAACTCTCTGGTGACGTCAAACTCCTGAAACCTTGTGGTGAATCTCTTCCTTCACATTTATAAAAACCTTCATCTGACTTTGTAACTTCAGAGATAAACAGCTCCCCGTTGGCATCATTTGAGATGAGTTTGCCATTTTTATAGAAATCCACGTTATAAAGAACCTTTTCTGACCTCAACCTGCAGCTGAGAGTGACAGAATGTCCCTCAGTCACAGGATGGACAGAGCTCACCAGGATGACATCACCGCCTGTGAAGAGAACAAAGAATAGGAAGTTTGGCTCAAAAACATCAGCTGGTTGAACAAGCTGCTCTAAATGATGAGGACACATTTCATCGTTTTTTATTGTGTTTTACAGATTCATAAAGTAGCCATTTTGAAAACGATGGCCCTTTGGAAATGTACATGGTCACATCTACAGCTATAATTAATGTTAAATATATTGGGCCAATGTCAATTTAGTGGCAGTGTGATACAGAATGGTATAGAAAGGGCAAAAACTCTTTGATGAGTAAAATAAGTTTGGTTAATACAACTCATCCATAAATGTCAACACTTTATAATAAAATGTTGAAACAAATATCTCTTAAATGAATTAAAACTCACTCTGTACAGTGATGTTGGCTGCATTGCTGAACTGTCCTGTTTCAGACTCACACCAGTACACTCCACTAATCCCATTAGAGTTGATGCTGCATGTAGATCCAGTCATGGTTCCCCAAGAAGAACAGCATGTCAGGTATTTACTTAACCTTCTCACTCTCCACTCAGTAGAGTTTCCCTCACAGCTCAGTGACAGTGAATCTTTGCTGAAGAACTGCATTCTGGGAGGTCTCACTGTGAGAGACGCTGCTGGATGGAAATCTGAAAAACACACGAGGAGACAAACAAAGCACAACAAAGAAAGTAGTTCCTTTTGTTTAAGGAACTACTTTCTCCTCCGGAACGCTTTATCTTTATTTATGGACTTTTTAAAAAATTATTTTGGTTTAAATTGTCCCGAGACAGGCAACAATAAACCTTCCCCTTCAGTTTAAACCTTGTGATTGTGCCTGTTTTTTCAGCTCTCTTGCACTGCCCCACCCTAGGGACATTCTAAGGCTACGAAAGCAAAACGATACCTATATGACCATCATGAATGTTATATTCCATTACTGCTATTAGATCCACCAACGTGCTTCTCACTGCACCTTTTTTAAACGCTGCTGACTTCATGTTTGTTAGCTGCAGAATAACCTGAAGTGCACTGAAGAATAATGCATGGGATGATTCCTTTACTGCCCTTGAATCCCAAAAGAACAAGACCTGAAGAAGAGATCTAGCATAGCAAGCATAACAAGTCATTGTATAGTTGCATTTTGGAGTGAACCCTAATGTAAAAGCAGCCATGTACCAAACTAGACGTCTCCCCCTTACATCTAAAAGCTGTATTTAAAGGTTTGGGGGGAAAGAGAGAAGGAGGGAAATGAATGAAGGAAAGGACTTAAGGAAAGAGGGGAAACAAAAAGTAAATGGCCTTAGTTGCATGTATTGAAATCAAACACGTCTTAAGGTAAATTTAAATTAACCAATAGAAATAATAAATGCTATTCATGAGAGAAAATATGATTGTAAGGCATATGATTGTAAGTCCAACTGAAATAAAAAAAATGTCAATATGTAATGTCGTGGCCTTAAAAAATTGGATTATTTATTTCAAAAGTTTAGAATTAATATGAACACTTTGTGTGTGAAGATGAGAAGGAGGGTCAAGAGATTCATTCATGTTAAAATGTTCTAGAGAGAAGTTTAGAAAACTTGTTTGAGGTCAAATGTCACCACAACAGTTAGTCTGAACTAACCTACCTCCAGACCAGATGAACTGAGGTTCACTATACGAAGAGTAGAACACTGGATCTCCTCTTTCAGCTCTGCACACATATCCTGCTGTGTGCGTCTGTCCATGAACAATAAAGGAGTCCTCTTCAGTCCCAGTGGAGCTACCAGGTAGCAGCTCATAGCTGTAGGACTCCAGTTTGGGAACAACCTGGTACCAGAAGAACCTCCATCCTGCAGATGGATGTTCAACCCTGCAGGTCAGAGTCACTGAGTCTCCAGGACTCGGCCACAATGGAGACACAGTGAGGACCGGCTTGGGTTTATCTGTTGGGAAGACATGTTATGATGAGTCGTGAGTGGGTTACATGCACCGCTTGTAAACTACATCATGTTTTCACTTTAAATATATTAACAATGTTACATGCTATCAGTTACAATGTAAATAATTTAACATTAAGTTGGAGACAGAAGAAGATGTCAAAGTCACTCTTCCTTTAAGAAATGACAGGTTCACTAAGTAATGAGCACATTTCCCCTGAAGGAGGCGCCACACTCAGCTGCTCTGTTAGATACATTCATGTTGTCACTAATTATTCACCGACTACTTTCTAGGATGTGTTGTCCTATATTCATTTCTCAAAATGGATACAACACTGGATGGTTTGTCTTATTATTATTATGCAAATATCTCATGCAACATCTGAACCCTGTCAATCTATTTTGTTCATATATTTATGGTCCTTGGATTACACGGTTAAACAGCTGCATAAAAGCTTTATGTATCTTACAGTAATATTTACACATTATCACTATACGGTATATTATAATAGCACTTTGTCACAGACAGGTTTATTATATCAACATGGCTAATAAATAAACAAATGTTTTTAGTGATTTTGGTCATGATGGTAAAACTCTGTTCACTTACCTGTTACAGTTAGAGACACTTTATTACTTTCTAAAACAGCTGGTGATCTCTTGTGAGTTGCATAACACTGATATTCCCCAGTGAAGCCTGGAGTTACAGGTGGTGATCTAATTATCTTGTCTGTGCCGTAGAAGAGAAAATTAACGCCATTCTTCCTGAATGAGTACAACCAGCCAGTCTCTTCTCCTGTCCTCACGTCACATGTGAAGGTAACAGACTCTCCAGTAAAGAAAGTGGACCTGTTTGGATCAGTGGACAGCCAAATATCTAGAAACAAGGGGAAATGTGAAAATGAGTGATCATAAATTCACTAAACAGAACACATTAATATAATGTGTTAAAGAGTGACAATAGGTGGAGAATTGTCTTGAGTGAATATATAAAAATAAGAAAGGAAGTTGTATAAAAACCTTGAGCGTGTCCACAGTAGAGGAGAATATTCATCACTAAAATAAAGTTAGAAACATCATCCTCAAATTGAAACTATTAACATCAGGCATGTAAAAGGTTTTCTCTATAAAACTATGATTAAAACATAGAAAGTACTCACAGAAAAGCTCCGCCACACAAACTAAAGTGAGTCCCATCCTCACGTCCTCACTGACTCTCTGACACTCTGCTTCTGAGGAAAGATTTTGTAACTCTTAGACTTTAAGCAAAGTTTGAAACCGCATCATTTTCTGCAACTTCTTCTTCAGTTAAACTTCCTTCCCTTTTCCATAAAGCTCACTCAACTAGAGAGTTTATATCTAAAAAGTTACACATTAGATTTAGTGGTGGAATCGTGTTGTCTGAAGGAAAACACACACTTACGCTAGATAGCAGAGAAAGGTGGAGAAAGCCACTGATGCAGTTTATTTATTTTAAAATTATTTGGCTAAACCTTTTTGCACATCTTCCTCTCAGAATAAAAGCTGGCAATCATCCAACTATGGTGTATATACAAGATGTGAAAACAAGTTCAGACCGGAGCAGTTGATGAGTCATTCTTAGTCATTATTCTGTTAATTCATCGACTCATAGTGTGGCTCACATCATCTTTGCCCTTTTTTAGCTCTTCCTCCATTTCCTTTGACATGTCAATCTTTTTTAATGAAACCCAGAACATCACAGGTGTGTCCCTTTTCCTGTCATGTGAGAGAGGGTCACGTTCGTATGGTTTCTAATGTCACTATTGCACGTACCAGTTGAAAGCCTTTCCCTCTTTTTTATCACAGCTCCGATGTTGTTATCACAGCATCAGCGGCCATCGCTGGCCTTTTCCATGATAGCCTGACCATACACCTGCTATGTCTCTTTAGTAGTAATGTCAGCCTTATTATACATATGCTATGCCTCTTTAGTAGTAATGTCAGCCTTACTATACACCTGCTTGTGTCTGTAGCTAATTACACATCAAAACTGACTAGGATGACATGTGGTGTTCCCCAAGGTTCACTACTGGGGCCTCATCTGTTCAACATCTACATGGTTCCACTGGCTCAGATTATGAAAAACAACAACGTGTGTTATCATAATTATGCAGACGACACAAATCCACATAACTATATCACCAGGGGATTATAATCCCATACAAGGGCTAGCTAAATGCATTGAAGAAATCAACAACTGGATGTTCCAGAATTTTCATCAATTAAATAAAGATAAAACAGAAGTAATTGTTTTTTGGTCCCAACGTCAGCGCTCAGCTCCAATCACTGATGTTGAAAACCACAAACTAAGCCAGAAATCTAGGTGTAGTTATGGATTCAGACCTTAACCTGAACAGCCATATCAAGACAATTACAAAATCAGCCTACCACCACCTGAAGTATATATCAAGGATTAGAGGACTTGTGTCTCAACAGGATTTGGAGAAACTTGTCCATGCATTTATTACTGTTAATTCTTTGGAAGGTACTCCGCTTTAATACTCTTAAGTGTAGTGTAGTAAGCATTTTAAAGGGCTATTTGACTTATAAATGTGTGGAAATGTGTTATCTAATAATATTTTTTTTTGCTAGAGAAATGGCAGTCAGAAACACTGCTGTCAGCTTTGTGCTGGAAGTTTATTGATGCATCAAAAGGTCAAACATAAGAAAACAAACTAAATACATCCAGGTGAAACCAAAGTACACACAGGAGCTGTCAAACCATTTTTTAAATGTTGGACAAATACAAACTCCAAAAACAGAAATGTGGACGCTCTATCCTCAAAAATGAAAGAGAGGATGACTTTATATCCGCATTATCATCCATTCAAAGTTGTGTACAACAAAGTGACTGTACCAGAAGAGAGAAGAAAACTGTATATACAAAACACTCATTCCTAACATTTGATTTATTATATGTAATAAAGTGAAGACCTTTCACCAAGTAAAACTGAATATTAAAGCCAGATGATGTATTTTCTTTAAATGATGTGCTAATAGGTTAACTGTACAAAATACTGTATTATTGAAGGAAAGAAGAAGTTCACACAATAATAATTATAAAAAAGACAAGGATGTGGTTTTTCATGTTGTCATCCATTCTCTGGTTCTGTCCATAAAGATATGTTATTGACCTGGAAGAACGCAAATGAAAAATAGATTTAAGGTTATTTAAGAGTTACAGGTGCCTTTTGACATGTTACTCATGTCTCTGAATATTGTGTAATACAGTTATCTATTGTGTTGCCAACTAATGTTTTGAGACATTAATAATCAGATTTATGTGATTTTTAATGGATCAAACATTACATTACATTACATTACATGACATTTAGCTGACGCTTTTATCCAAAGCGACTTACAATAAGTGCATTAAACCATTAGTCCAAACTCAGAACAACAAGAATCAAGCAAGTACAATTTCTTCAATAACGTCAAACTACAGAGTACTATCCGTAAGTGCCATTTAAGTGCTACTAAAGTGCTAAACAACAAAGTGCTATCGGTAAGGGACATTTAAGTGCTACTAGAGTGCTACTACGGCTCTACCTTCCCTATTCAAGGTATAGTCGAAAAAGATGTGTTTTTAGTTTGCCACAGAAGGTGTAGAGACTTTCTGCTGTCCTGATGTCAATGGGGAGCTCGTTCCACCAATGAGGAGCCAGCACAGCAAACAGTCGTGATTTTGTTGAGTGTTTAGCGCGAAGTGAAGGAGCTACAAGCCGATTGGGGTCGTATTCTCCTGATGCTGTACAGCATGTATCTACAGGAGCGTGTTATTGCGGTAATGTCGGCAGTCAGGGAGAGTTGACTGTCGAGTGTCACTCCGAGGTTCCTGGCAGTCGGAGTCGGAGCCAGCACTGAGTTGTTGAAGTTAATAGTCAGGTCGTGGGTGGGAGAGCCTTTTCCTGGAAGGAGGAGAAGTTCAGTCTTGTCCAGGTTAATTTTCAGGTGGTGAGCGGACATCCACTGAGAGATGTCGGTCAGACAGGCAGAGATTCGTGCTGCTACCTGTGTTTCAGATTGGGGAAACGAGAGGATCAGTTGGGTGTCGTCAGCATAGCTGTGGTAGGTGAAGCCATGCGAGCGAATGACAGAGCCAAGAGAGTTGGTGTACAGGGAGAAGAGAAGAGGACCAAGGACTGAACCCTGAGGGACCCCAGTAGTCAGAGGACAAGGCTCAGACACAGATCCTCTCCAGGTTACCCGGTAAGAGCGGTTGGTGAGGTAGGATGAGAAGAGTGAGAGCGCGGTGCCTGAGATACCCAGGTCCTGGAGGGAGGACATGAGGATCTGGTGGTTCACTGTGTCAAAGGCAGCGGAAAGGTCTAGAAGGATAAGGACAGAGGAGAGAGAGGCTGCTCTAGCAGTGTGAAGCTGCTCAGAGACAGCAAGGAGGGCAGTCTCTGTTGAGTGGCCTGCCTTGAATCCAGACTGGTGGGGGTCTAGAAGGTTGTTACAGTGGAGAAAGGAGGAGACTTGGTTAAAGATAGCTCGCTCTAGAGTTTTGGAAAGTAAGGGGAGGAGAGAGACAGGTCTGTAGTTATTGACTTCAGACATTCAAACACATCTGTAAAGCAACATGCTGCATGTGAAACAGACAAACTTAAACATATTCAAACTGTTTAAAAGCTCTTATTTTCAGTCATTGTTGTATGTGAATTGGTGTCTCCAGCTGGTCGTAATAAAGAAATACACTCAAAGTCGTAGTACAAAGTCAAACTAAAGAAAAGAGGGAAGCCCTGAACGACATGTCTGATCTCCCAACTTTATTAACAAGTGAACCTCACACACGAACCCAGCACCCTTTCTTTGAGTCATTTAAGACGTACTGCAAAAGGCACATCGTCTGTCAACGTCTTCTGCATGACTAACTGTTCTTAGGAAAACTTACAACTACTAAGTAACAGTTTCATAACCACATACATTTCATTTCAAAATCTCTCCAGAATTTTAAACTTGTGGTGGCACTTAACAGATGTATTCATTTATTAATGAAACAGTTATTTAACATAAACCTGAACTATTGGGATCTGGGTGGCCTACCAGTCACCAACATAGCTGCAGTGGATTATTCTGCCACTCGATACACTGGACTGTTACCTTTTGTTTAACGGATTATTTATTTTATAATAACAATTGTGTAACCGAGTAATCATGTAGATATTATTTATATTAATTATTTATATTTTTTAAATTATTTATATTTATTATTATTTATATACATTCCTAATTAGTTAACACTAACTACAGACAATCATAGACACATTACCTATTTATGAATCCTCCGTTGCTCTGAGGATTAACAAGAGTCCTTTGGGTCTATTGATCAGCGCAGGTACATATTTACAACAGCAGGTGACAGGAAAAGGGACACACCTGTGATGTTCTGGGTTTCATTAAAAAAGATTGACATGTCAAAGGAAATGGAGGAAGAGCTTAAAAGGGCAAAGATGATGTCAGCCACACTATGAGACGATGATTTAACAGAATAATGACTGTTTCAAACTTTGCTCAAAGTCTAAGAGTTACAAAATCTTTCCTCAGAAGCAGAGTGTCAGAGAGTCAGTGAGGACGTCAGGATGGGACTCACTTTAGTTTGTGTGCCGGGGCTTTTCTGTGAGTACTTTCTATGTTTTAATCATAGTTTTATAGAGAAAACCTTTTACATGCCTGATGTTAATAGTTTCAATTTGATGATGACGTTTCTAACTTTATTTTAGTGATGAATATTCTCCTCTACTGTGGACACGCTCAAGGTTTTTATACAACTTATTTTTATATATTCACTCAAGACAATTCTCCACCTATTGTCACTCTTTAACACATTATATTAATGTGTTCTGTTTAGTGAATTTATGATCACTCATTTTCACATTTCCCCTTGTTTCTAGATATTTGGCTGTCCACTGATCCAAACAGGTCCACTTTCTTTACTGGAGAGTCTGTTACCTTCACATGTGACGTGAGGACAGGAGAAGAGACTGACTGGTATTACTCATTCAGGAGGAATGGCGTTAATTTTCTCTTCTACAGCACAGACAAGATAATTAGATCACCACCTGTAACTCCAGGCTTCACTGAGAAATATCAGTGTTATGCAACTCACAAGAGATCATCAGCTGTTTTCATAGAAAGTAATAAAGTGTCTCTAACTGTAACAGGTAAGTGAACAGAGTTTTACCATCATGACCAAAATCACTAAAAACATTTGTTTATTTATTAGCCATGTTGATATAATAAACCTGTCCGTGACAAAGTGCTATTATAATATACCGTATAGTGATAATGTGTAAATATTACTGTAAGATACATAAAGCTTTTATGCAGCTGTTTAACCGTGTAATCCAAGGACCATAAATATATGAACACAATAGATTGACAGGGTTCAGATGTTGCATGAGATATTTGCATAATAATAATAAGACAAACCATCCAGTGTTGTATCCATTTTGAGAAATGAATATAGGACAACACATCCTAGAAAGTAGTCGGTGAATAATTAGTGACAACATGAATGTATCTAACAGAGCAGCTGAGTGTGGCGCCTCCTTCAGGGGAAATGTGCTCATTACTTAGTGAACCTGTCATTTCTTACAGGAAGAGTGACTTTGACATCTTCTTCTGTCTCCAACTTAATGTTAAATTATTTACATTGTAACTGATAGCATGTAACATTGTTAATATATTTAAAGTGAAAACATGATGTAGTTTACAAGCGGTGCATGTAACCCACTCACGACTCATAACATGTCTTCCCAACAGATAAACCCAAGCCGGTCCTCACTGTGTCTCCATTGTGGCCGAGTCCTGGAGACTCAGTGACTCTGACCTGCAGGGTTGAACATCCATCTGCAGGATGGAGGTTCTTCTGGTACCAGGTTGTTCCCAAACTGGAGTCCTACAGCTATGAGCTGCTACCTGGTAGCTCCACTGGGACTGAAGAGGACTCCTTCATTGTTCATGGACAGACGCACACAGCAGGATATGTGTGCAGAGCTGGAAGAGGAGATCCATTGTTCTACTCTTCGTATAGTGAACCTCAGTTCATCTGGTCTGGAGGTAGGTTAGTTCAATATTTCAGTTGGGAAATGTTTTACTGTTGTATTTCATCTCAAAATTCACTAGCAAATAAAAATATTAAAAACATTAAAAAAACAACGAATATTATTTTCATTATGCTCGTTATAATAAAGAATATTAAAAAGTGTGCTTTGTTTGTCTCCTCGTGTGTTTTTCAGATTTCCATCCAGCAGCGTCTCTCACAGTGAGTCCTCCCAGAATGCAGTTCTTCAGCAAAGAGTCACTGTCACTGAGCTGTGAGGGAAACTCTCCTGAGTGGAGAGTGAGAAGGTTTATTAAATATGTACACCTGGCATATTGTTCTTCCTTGGGAACCATGACTGGATCTACATGCAGCATCAACTCTATTGGGATTAGTGGAGTGTACTGGTGTGAGTCTGAAACAGGACAGTTCAGCAATGCAGCCAACATCACTGTACAGAGTGAGTTTTAATTCATTTAAGAGATATTTGATTCTGAAGTATTTCAATATTCTATTATAAAGTGTTGACATTTATGGATGAGTTGTATTAACCAAACTTATTTTACTCATCAAAGAGTTTTTGCCCTTTTTAGACCATTCTGTATCACACTGCCACTAAATTGACATTGGCCCAATATATTTAACATTAATTATAGCTGTAGATGTGACCATGTACATTTCCAAAGGGCCATCGTTTTCAAAATGGCTACTTTATGAATCTGTAAAACACAATAAAAAACGATGAAATGTGTCCTCATCATTTACAGCAGCTTGTTCAACCAGCTGATGTTTTTGAGCCAAACTTCCTATTCTTTGTTCTCTTCACAGGCGGTGATGTCATCCTGGTGAGCTCTGTCCATCCTGTGACTGAGGGACATTCTGTCACTCTCAGCTGCAGGTTGAGGACAGAAAAGGTTCTTTATAAAGTGGATTTCTATAAAAATGACAAACTCATCTCAAATGATGCCAGCGGGGAGCTGTTTATCTCTGAAGTTACAAAGTCAGATGAAGGTTTTTATAAATGTGAAGGAAGAGATTCACCACAAGGTTTCAGGAGTTTGACGTCACCAGAGAGTTGGTTGTCAGTTAAATGTGAGTATAAGATTAAAAACGCTGTTATAAGTTGGTTTAAACTATTTGTTTAAGTCAGACATACTTGTGTATCTATTGATGATTATGTGTATTTGTGTGTATATTCTGAAGCTGCAACAACAAGCTCTCCAGTTCCCGTGCTGTTGGTTGTTGGTCTGGTTTGTGGAGTTTCACTGATTATTCTGCTGCTGCTGGTTCTGTATTGCTACAGAAAGTCAAAAGGTGAGATCTGTTCCTTCTGATATTAGATTGATTACAATCTAAGAAGTCAGTCACAGATATAATAACATGTTGTGTAGTAACAATAGAACAATTCTAAAACAGCAAAAGTCTTTTTCTTCCAGATTCACGCCTCGTGAGGTTGGTACAAAACTCTCTTCTCTCTTTCTGAACATAACAGCAGTACTTTACACGTTCCTCATTAAATACATTTACTTCCTGTTCTGGGTCCACCAGGTCTCAGAGCACCAATCAGAGCCCAGCTACAGACCACGTGACCAACCAGGTTGAAACTCAAAACAATGCATATGCCTCTCTTCTCCATGGTCAGCTTTTATCCTGATTCATTCATTAATGTATAGTTAAATTTAAAACTGACATTTCTATTTCTGGTTATCTGTTTAATAATATTACATAGTTAATATAATGTGGTTAAAATGACTGATATGACCTTGTCTTGATTTCCACGTCTCTGTAGGTGATTCTTGTCTCTATGAAACAATCAGAGGCTCTGAAGAACCTGGACATGGTACAGTATATACTGTGTGTTTATCACAGAGCTGTTAGAAATACTAAAATAAGATGAAGTGACTGCTGACAATTCCTTAAGTAAAAAAAAAGTATGTCATGAGAATAAAATGCAATAGTTTAAATGTGTTTGTCGGCCAGCAGTCTTTAAATAAAGGACATGAAATGGTCTTTTCATGCTTTCATCTGATCCTTCTAACAGGGAACAATAATGAACCAGAGGAGAGCGTTTACTCCAATGTGACGATGGGAACAGCTGCAGGTACAGACGAGTACAACAGACTTTGTACTACGACTTTGAGTGTATTTCTTTATTACGACCACCTGGAGACACCAATTCACATACAACAATGACTGTAAATAAGAGCTTTTAAACAGTTTGGATGTGTTTGAGTTTGTCTGTTTCACATGCAGCATGTTGCTTTACAGACATGTTTGAGTTGGCAACACAATATATAACTGTATTACACAATATTCAGAGATATGAGTAAAATGTCATAATGCACCTGCAACTCTTAAATAGTCACGGTAGTTCAAGGTTAGGACCCAATAGCAAGACCACAAGAGACAGTATCCGGTGTGATGTCCCGTGGCTCGTCACCGGAGGCAGGAACGGATACACCCGGAGAGGAGAGAGATCTAGTCCACGAATAGTCAAAGGACAATTTACTCCCTCAACGGGAGCCTCCAGGCGATCTGCCCATCTTGTCTGGATGCAGCCGACCGAAATCCTGAATTAGCGTGGGGTCAAGTTATCCTAGAGAGGGGCACCCATGAGCGTTACTCCGGACCGTATCCCTCCCAGTCCACGAGGTATCGGAAACCCCGACGGCGAGCATCCAAAAGTCTGTTGACCGTATGGGCCTCCGTCAATGAGTCGTGCGGGTGCTGGGGGTCTGGCCGGAGGGCACTGGTGGACACTGGTTTGATCTATGTGACAGCCTCGACTTTTTCCGGATCCGTCCTCACTTGACCCTTCTCGATGATGAACCCCAGGAACTGAGCTGAGGTTCACATGGAACTCACACTTCTCTGCCTTCACCGACAGCTTATTCTCTAGTAGGCGCCGGAGGACCATCCGGACGTGGCGCTGATGCTCCTGAAGGTCCACTGAACAGATGAGGATGTCGTCTAAGTACGCAAATACAAAACAGTTCAGGGGGTACGTTGTTTACCAATGCCTGGAATACTGCGGGGGCGTTGGTTAGTCCAAACGGCATGACCAAGTACTCGAAGTGACCCAGGGGGGTGTTAAACCCTGTTTTCCACTCATCCCCTGCTCGGATGTGCACCCAGTGGTATGCATTACGGAGGTCAAGGGAGGCCCAGAACTAGGCGGTTTTGAGGAAAAACATAAAACTGAAGACTCTCGCTGTGGTTATCAGAGAGGATGAGATGAAGCGGCCGGGTCCGGTGGGTGATTCTGACCAGGAAGCTGCCGTCTAGGGAAGTGACCACTAGCGGACACTCGAGCGTCCCTAAGGGAATCTGGACTCTGGCTATAGATTCTGTGTCTGTGACATTTTGTTCCACTCCAGGGTCCACCACATTTGAGAGAAAGAGAGAGAGAGAGGGCAAGAGTGCAAAGAGAGAGATACAGGCAACAACAGTCTTGGTAGGGGGTTGAGCGAAGGCTTGGCTCCGCTCACCAGTATCCCAACCACGACTGGCCAGCGCCCCCGTTTGGCCAGGGTTGATATACTACCGGTGGTAAGGAGCCAGATTGTCCACAGCTGTGTACCAATCAGGGATGTGGCCATGGGAGGTGTCTGGAGGGAGGCCCGAGAAAAAGAACACATGGCATAACAAAACACACGGGGGAGACTGGGGGGAAACAGAGGTTAACACTCAATGGGTCAGACGAGGGTCCTGACATAAATAACCTTACATCTCTTTTCCATTTGCTTTCTTCCAGGTCAATAACACACCTTTAATGACAGAACCAGTGGAATGGATGTCAATATGAAAAACCACATCCTTGTCTTTTTTTTTTTATAATCATTGTGTGAATTTCTTCTTTCCTTCTATGAGACAGTATTTTGCATAGTTAACCTATTAGCACATAATCTAAGGAAAATACATCATATAGCTTTAATATTCAGTTTTACTTTGTGAAAAGACTTCACATTATTACATGTAATAAATCAAATGTTAGGATTGAGTGTTTTGTATATAGTGTTTTTCTCTCTTCTGGTACAGTCACTTTGTTGTACACAACTTTGAATGGAGGCTGGTTTAAAAAGCAGAAACAAATGTGAAATCTTTGAGCTTCAGTACTATGGTGATAATGCGGATATAAAGCTTCCACATTTATAACATTGAATCTGTTTTTGGAGTTTGTATTCGTCCAACATTTTTAAAAATGATTTGACAGGTGCTGTGTGTATTTTGGTTTCACCTGGATGTATTTAGTTTGTTTTCTTATGTTTGACCTTTTGATGCATCAATAAACTTCCAGCACTGAGCTGCCAGCAGTGTTTCTGACTGCCATTTCTTTAGCAAAAAAAATATTATTCGATAAGATTACTAGGAACACATTTCCACACATTCTATTCATAAGATTCATGTTTTTAACAATTAAAATGGCCCTTTAAAATACTTACTAAACTACAGTTAAGAATCTTAAAGCTTAGTACCTTCCACATGTTGTCTCCCAGTTGTATATTTCCCTTATAAAGTATTTGACCTGGTCATGATTTAATCTAATTAAACAGGAATAGATCACAGCTATGTAAATATGATATTACTGCATCCTTAAAGTCTCTGCATATAGAGTCCTGTATTCACCACTGCAGCTGTTGCTCGATGTGAATATGTGAAACGGATGAGGAGCAAACCGCGACGCTTAAAAACGATTAAGAGTGTTTTGCTTGTTGTATAAAAATTAAAGACTTAAATACAAACCACGATATTCACCAAGATCCTGGCTGCAAAATGAAATGTCACACGCAGGCTTTTGTACATTTCAACCTCCTCTTTTTTTTCTCTTTTACAGAACAACTTTAAGTTGACTGGTCACACTTTTTGTTGTTTGATGGCGCAGAAAGTTAATGTAAATTAACATCAGACATTTACAGTATTAATATATATGTGTGATACATGTTGTCCAATGTGCTCCAGGTACTCTGAATTAGTGAAGCGTTCAGAATTATTATTTTTTTCCTTCTTCCCCCGACGGAAATCCCTCGTCAGAAACTGACACGCAAATGATAAGACTGGTACAGGCGATGTCATGTCAACTATTCCAGTGTAAATGTAAATTTGTTATTATATTTACAATATTTCTTTCTTCTCCAGAACCATCTCGCGACCCCCACCCCAGGTTGATACATTACTGCATGTATAAGCATGCATTTCATATTCATACAGTATCGTACACATACGTTCTTTATTGTTTAATTGTACATCTAGAATAAGAGGAGGCTGTTTATTATTTATTAAGTGGAGCAGAGCCCGGATTGGTGCTCAGAGACTGGATCGGCCTTCAATAAGTGGTGAAATATAGTAAATGTAACAGGAAACATGAAGTTCACATTGAGAAGAGAGTGCGTTACCAACTGAGTGATTTGAGACACCTTTCCTATACACCACAGTTGGATGATTGCCAGCTTTTATTGTGAAGGGAAGATGTGCCAAAAGAGTGGATCCAAATAATAAAAAATGTAAAAACGGCATCGTTGAGCAGCTTTCTTCTACTTCCTCTGGTATCAACCGGATACCAGAGGAAGTGTGTGTTTTCAGACAACACAAGTCCACCGCTAAGTCTTGACCACATTTCCTTCGTATCGCATTTACTCTGGAGAGTGTTAGAGACGCATGCTTTCAAAGATATGCACACAGCACACATCACAATATTACATGCAGAGATTAAATAGTAGGTGTGTTTATGGGATGCTTTATTCACCTCTTTTTTCTTAGAATAGTGTGCTGTGGTCAAACCAGTTTGGTTGTGTGAGCTTTATGGAAAAGGGGAGGAAGTTTAACTGAAGAAGAAGGTGGAGAAAACGTCCAATCCAATGCTGCAGTTTCAAACTTTGCTCAAAGTGTAAAAGCTACAAAAGCTTCTCAGAAGCAGAGCGGAGTGAGGATGGGACTCACTTTGTGTTGTGTGCTGGGGCTTTTCTGTGAGTACTGTCTCCATTTAAGTTATAGTTTTATAGAGAAAACCTTTTAAATGCCTGATGGTAATAGTTTCAATTTGATGATGACGTTTCTAACTTTATTTTAGTGATGAATATTCTCCTCGACTGTGGACACGCTCGAGGTTTTTATACAACTTCCTTTCTTATTAAATCTTCACTCAAGACAATTCTCCACTTATTGCCACTCTTTTTACACATTATATGTAAGTGTCCTGTTTAGTTAATTTATGATGCATTAAAAAAAAGAAAACACATTTCACTCTTTGCATTTGTTTCTAGATATTTGGCTGTCCGTTGACCCGAACAGGTCCACTTTCTTTACTGGAGAGTATGTGACCTTCGTATGTGACCTGGGGAGAGGAGAAAACCCTGACTGGTATTACTCCATCAGCCTGGATGGAAAAAGATCTCCCCCCAACAGCCCGAAGAAGAGACTTAAATCACAATCTCTAACTTCACGCCACAGTGGTGGATATCAGTGTATCGCGGCTCACAAGAGCTCACCAGCTGTTATCATAGAAAGTAATACAATCTCTATAACTGTAACAGGTAAGTGACCGAGTTCACTAAAAGTACTTATTTATTTATGAGCCGAGTTGATATAATAAATCTGCAAAGTGCTAATATAATATAATGTATATTATGTATATTAATGCTGTTTAACCGTGTAATCCTGAGCTTTGAGTAAAGGAGATATTATTACATAATATTGTCATTAAAATATAAACGAAGAAAGATGGACGGGCTTCAGCTGTTTACATAAATACATTTACATAATAAGACAAACCATTAAACATTTGATCCATTTTGATAAATTAGTCTGTGATTAATTAGTGATAACATGAATGTATCAAATAGAGCAGGTGAGTGTGGCGCCTCCTTCAGGGGAAATGTGCTCATTACTTAGTGAACATGTCATTTGTTACAGGAAGAGTGACTTTGACATCTTCTTCTGTCTCCAACTTAATGTTAAATTATATTTACATTAAAAAACATAAATCACTGATACCTTGTAACATTGTTAATATATTTAAAGTGATTCACTAAAACAAAGATAACTGCTTCCTCCTCAGTTGAAGGAACAACTTCAATGGTTAATAAGTGAAACATAAACATGAGTTCTGCATTGTTTTATCAATGAATTGTCGCACCCCCTAGAATATTGTATAATATTATTTCTTTTCATTATTTATGAAACTATAATAATTCACAAGCACAATAACAACCACTGTTATGTTTTGGTTCTCCGTGAAAACAGAGCGACCAAAGGCCCGACTGAGCAAAGGTTCTCCTGTAGGGGGCAGTGTGTCCCTGACCTGCTCTGTGAGTTCATCATCACCATCTTCATCTGGTTGGAAATACTTCTGGTACAGAGGCAAGAAAACCTCTGAACCCCTGATCACACGAGATGATGTTCTCCTCACAAACGGACGAATCGGTGTCTCACAAGGAGGAGGAGGAGGAGGAGGAGAAGGAGGAGGAGAAGGAGGAGGAGGAGGACGAGGACGAGAAGGAGGAGGAGAAGGAGTCTACTGGTGCAGAGGAGGAAGTGGAGACCCAGTTTACTACACAGAGTACAGCACACCAGCCGGTAAAGAACTAACCTGGCTAGTTGGTATAAAACACAGAATGTATACATAATACAGAGTATTTGCGAATAAGGATTAAGACTAACACACTTTTCTAACTTTTCTATTTGTGAACAGTCACTCACAGAGCTGTTGTGACTCTGCAGCCCGACTGGCCTGTGATTTACTCCGGAGAGACCATCACTCTCACCTGTGACATAAAGGACGGAGGAGAAGCTGAGTGGGAGTATCGATGGGAAACATCCAGCTCACCTCGAAACCCAAGTGGCCCCATGATCAGACCATCACACAGTGGAGACTACTGGTGTAGGGGCAGACTGAACCATGAAACCTCTTCCACTCTACCAATCAGAGCCCAGCTACAGACCACGTGACCAACCAGGTTGAAACTCAAAACAATGCATATGCCTCTCTTCTCCATGGTCAGCTTTTATCCTGATTCATTTATTAATGTATAGTTAAATTTAAAACTGACATTTCTATTTCTGGTTATCTGTTTAATAATATTACATAATTCATATAATGTGGTTAAAATGACTGATATGACCTTGTCTTGATTTCCACGTCTCTGTAGGTGATTCTTGTCTCTATGAAACAATCAGAGGCTCTGAAGAACCTGGACATGGTACAGTATATACTGTGTGTTTATCACAGAGCTGTTAGAAATACTAAAATAAGATGAAGTGACTGCTGACAATTTCTTAAGTTAAAAAAAAAAGTATGTCATGAGAATAAAATGCAATAGTTTAAATGTGTTTGTCGGCCAGCAGTCTTTAAATAAAGGACATGAAATGGTCTTTTCATGCATTCATCTGATCCTTCTAACAGGGAACAATAATGAACCAGAGGAGAGCGTTTACTCCAATGTGACGATGGGAACAGCTGCAGGTACAGACGAGTACAACAGACTTTGTACTACGACTTTGAGTGTATTTCTTTATTACGACCAGCTGGAGACACCAATTCACATACAACAATGACTGTAAATAAGAGCTTTTAAACAGTTTGTATGTGTTTGAGTTTGTCTGTTTCACATGCAGCATGTTGCTTTACAGACATGTTTGATCCATTAAAAATCACATAAATCTGATTATTAATGTCTCAAAACATTAGTTGGCAACACAATAGATAACTGTATTACACAATATTCAGAGACATGAGTAACATGTCAAAATGCACCTGTAACTCTTAATTAACCTTAAATCTATTTTTCATTTGCGTTCTTCCAGGTCAATAACACATCTTTATGGACAGAACCAGAGAATGGATGACAACATGAAAAACCACATCCTTGTCTTTTTTATAATTATTGTGTGAACTTCTTCTTTCCTTCAATAAGACAGTATTTTGTACAGTTAACCTATTAGCACATCATTTAAAGAAAATACATCATCTGGCTTTAATATTCAGTTTTACTTGGTGAAATGTCTTCACTTTATTACATATAATAAATCAAATGTTAGGAATGAGTGTTTTGTATATACAGTTTTCTTCTCTCTTCTGGTACAGTCACTTTGTTGTACACAACTTTGAATGGATGATAATGCGGATATAAAGTCATCCTCTCTTTCATTTTTGAGGATAGAGCGTCCACATTTCTAACATTGAATCTGTTTTTGGAGTTTGTTTTTGTCCAACATTTTAAAAAATGGTTTGACAGCTCCTGTGTGTACTTTGGTTTCACCTGGATGTATTTAGTTTGTTTTCTTATGTTTGACATGTTTTTTTAAACAAGTAAAATGGCCCTTTAAAATGCTTACTACATTACACTTAAGAGTATTAAAGCTGAGTACCTCCCACATGGTGTCTACAAGTTGTATGTGTCCCTTGTAAAGTAGTTGACCTGGTCATTTTTTAAATCTAATTAAAGGCAAGGCAAGTTTATTTGTATAGCACATTTCAACAAGACAATTCAAAGTTCTTCACATAAGCGAAAATACGAGCTCTGCGATCACATGTCGGCCACACACTCTGGCCAAAGTGCATATTTCAATAAAAAAAAGATTACAGTGAAAGTGCACAGACTTTAATTTCCACTCCACACCCAGTGTTTTGAAAGCTTATCCACGATCAAAGTGCTTTTCGTCTACTGCAGCTGGGTGATTGAAGTCCTTAAGCGCAGTAGCTGCAGGTTGTGATTTGGATTCATTGATATATATTTTCTTCTATATTTTGTTGCCACTTGCTTACAACTTTGTGGCTCCAAGGTGTATCCGTAACTATCGTTATGATTTGTAACGCTGCATAGAAGAGTGAGGGTGAGATACAATATCTAATGTCGATCCAAGCTGCTTCCATGTTAGTCACCTGACTCCAGATCAGCCAATAGCAAATTCAGGTGGAACAGCTGGATTTCAACCATTAGTGGGCGGTCGCTTTGCATATGTATAACGCAATAAGTCGAATGCAAAGTCGACCTGAATCCATCAACAACACTAACTACACACATGGTGTGTACAGTCAGCTGAAAAAGTGCTCTGGGGATTTACCTTCTCGTTAACTATACTGATATTTTAAAATCGGTCAAATTTCCCTTTAAACAAAGCTGAAGACAGACTTTGAGAAGGATCAATTATTCAAGTGTCCAAACAATGAGATGACGTTTGTTTTCTGTCCGTTTCAGTCGTCCCCACTAATGTGGATTTAAGAAAATAACAATAAAAGTAATAAGAAAAACCAACCTTGTCAGTAGTAGTTTCTGCTGTTCTAACGGATACATGATTAATCTAATGATGAATAAACAATATATTAAAGGAAAATATGTCAATGAATAAAATAAACATAAATCTATGTAAGTATTCATGGGCCAACTAAAGTCAAGTTAGACTGAAGCACAATTCTAGAATTCTAGAATTTGTGTCAATCTTGATGGATCAACTCCAACTGAGGAATGAAAAAGTGGGAAACTTGAACCTTTTTTTCATTTTAGGAAATAGAAAAGGTCCCGTTAGACCAGGAAACGGAGAAACTATCACGTTAAACCAGGAAATGATAAACACATTCAAAACAGACGACGCCTTGTTAAAGATATATATGAAGAATATATGTTTATTACAACACAAATCTGATGTCAGAGAGGATCTCGGTAATGCATGTATGGATGGACAAAGTCTTACCAAAAACATAAAGTCTCTTTACATTTCTCTCAGCTTCACATGATGGCTGGATAGATTGTGCTCAGTCTGAATGTTTCTGAGGCCTCTCACATACAATGCACAGATCAGACATTCCTTCATGCCTAATAAATTCATACCACAACAGGAAGTATCACACTCAGAAACACCTTTACATAATTCCTGTAATACAAAATATATCAAATCATCTACTGTACTTCTATACCATAAACAGTGTCATATACATCCATTTACAGCATTTTTTTTTGTAATATCCCTTTATTAAGGAAAGTCAATATATTCCTTATATTATGTACATGTGCTCTACATGAAGTAGCATGTTACATTACCCATACTATTTTCATTCCAGCATGCTCTTTACTCTTCACATCAGCCATATTAACTGTTTATAACACGCCACGTCAGCAGTTTGAGCCTAAAACACACAGATTATTCAGCAATTCAATTGCAATAAAAATTAAAAGGATGCAGAAAAAGCTACATAGTTTTGCAGATTTCGATATTTCTATATATATATAGTTTCATTCGGTCAAATAAATATAAAGGTGTCATAGACTTTCTACCATTTATGATTCAACAACATCAGGACCACAGGAAGAGAATCTCAATGCTGATTGGCTATCACGATAAAGAGTCAAACTTCTCTCTTGAGTTCAAACATTTACTTTACTTTGACCTTGTATGTAATCTTACCGCACTAAAAGTTTGCTTTGCGTTTCATGTGAAAACAGCATCATCCTCATTATGTGTTGATCTTACAACACGTTAATGTTCCTGCTCTGTGTAGAAACAGCAGAGGTAAAACCAGACTGGTGGGGACAGTAAACCAGTCTAAAACCACTGTAAACACACACTCATCACTTGTCCGCAACACTTTAGAAAGAGCCCAAACCAGACCTGCAGCACACCTTAACAAAAGGACTCCCAGTATGGCCATGATGGTGAAGAAAGCCCTTTGCTTTGATTGGTCAACCCTTTCCCTGTCCCCGCCTTGTTCCCCGGGCCCTGGACGAATCAGAATGCAAAGAACAGAAAGGCTGCAGATAGAGATGACGACCAGGGAGAACATCAAGAGGCAGAGACTAAACAATGGTAAGTCTACTAAAGTCTCCGGAGTTGGCACTCCGAAGCAAAGCAGCCAAACACACCCAATGCTGATGTTTCTGATTCTGATCCCTCGCTCTCTTCTCAGGCTCAGGTAGGTGACGGGATGAACGACTGCCAGGTAGCGCTCCACACAGGTCAGGATGTGAAAGACTAGTTGTCCGAACCAGGTGAAATGAAGAAGAAAGAACCCCACATGTAATACAGATACTTGTTTCCAGTAGATAGCACAGCAGCAGATGGTGCACCCTAAAACACCAATCAGCTCGATGGAGGTCAAGTTGTAGGTGAAGCTGTCTGTGTGACTCATCACGGCCACTGAAGAGCTGGAGCGCTGCCGCCGCCATCGTTGGAAACCCAGGTAGAGGACGAGGATGAAGAGGGGGAGGAGGAGGATGTTTGTGATAATGTATATGGTGAAGATTAAGGAGCTTGGTTTGGTGAAGTAGCAATGGATGCTCAAAGTGATGTTAGCATGAAGAAGGGAGTCATTGGAAGAGGAGGATGAGTTTACTGCCATATCTGGAGAAGACAAAGACAATTAAATGGCAATAACTTGATTACTGGATTGATAGACATTTTACTATTTGTTTAAACAAGAAACTTAAATGCAACGTTTTGGCTGAAGTGACTCTACCCGGGAAATTCAGAAAATGCCTCTGGAATGTGAAATTATTTGCTTTCATGGTTTTCTTGGCACATCGGAATAAGTCATCGTGGACCTGAACAAGCTGTTGGAAATTATGTTTCTCAGAGCGTAGTGCTGCTTTTGCCACAATCAATGTGAAAGGCAAATAAAATTGTTAGGTTTTACTAATTCAACGAAGAAAGAACCCTTTGTTTTTCTTCTTTTTTCTCAGGAATACATATTTTCTTGGGAGCAGACTTTTTCCTTTTCCGATGCCAAGGACAGAACATGTTGTTTGATCTGTAGATTACAAAAGCCTTATAGGTGATATTGGGGGTTTCAAAATAATTTAATTAACGGTGGGCTTGTTAACTTGCACCATAATTTGATGATACAGTTACATAACAAACAAAGAACCAATTGTGTCGTCCTCAGCGAACCCCTCGCGGGTTAGCCGCTAGCTGGTCCGCCCCACTCCGACCGTGCTTCCAACACGGATCACGGTCCTCCATCTAGTTACTCCTCTACGCTAATCACAACCCTTGGCTCGATCTCACGATAACACACCTCTTCTCCCACTCTGAACCACCTGAACTCTAGCTCCACCTCTCCCTTTATCTTCACTCACCTCCCCCCTTCTCCTGATTGGCTCCCCACCCTATGGACACCTGAACCAGCCCCAAAAAGTTGGGACACAACAGAACTGATAACAGAAAAGACCACAACACACATGTAACCAAATTAGCAGGGCGCTACATGTACATATCCCAAACGTCGTTTCCTCCACATCTGCAGTGACGGGCATCCGCGGTCAGTTTTCCCCCGGTGCGCATCGAGGATCTCACCACGAGTGGGGAAACAGAGTGGTTCAAAAACATTTGGAAACTACATCCCTCGACGCCAATAAATGTCCGGGCACTTGCAAGCGACCCTCCTCCACCCCAGTCACTTCCAGGCAGCATGTAGTCATACTCCTCATTCACAACTCTTTTCTTCACCACTACCACCAGTGTCTGGACTCCAGGGGGAATTCTGTCGCATAAGAACTCGGCGTCACTGCCCTTTGTTTATCCTGTTTCAGGACAGAGTCTAATCGCCAAAGACTATGCACGATTCCATTTGTTATACCCATGTAATAAAGATTATTGTTGAATTCGGAATAAGTCTCTCCTCATAGAATTGAGAGTGGTTAACAGACGTGACATAGTTATACTGTGGAGTTTTCTAGGAGTTTTTATGCATCTGGTGAATTCTAAAAAATTCATTGACGCACACTTTTCAGTTAATACCTAGAACAGATAACTGGAGATTTAGCAACGGTCACGAGCGACGGTAAGGATGTGCCTTAGTTATTCATGTGGTATTGTTTAGAGTTTGTATGCATCTGGTGAAACCAAGAAAAAGGAAAAGAGGTCCCTAGTGTGTGGATAGATGCAATAGGGGTTCCGAGGGGGGTGCCTGCCGAATACAAAGCCCAAAGTGATATAGCCGCTGGTTTTGAATCCATTTTCCCCATGATAACGGCAAACAAAAATGTAGCTTGGATAAATTACAATTATTACAATCAACAGCGTTTTGTGAATTACACTAGAGATGCATTGCAGGTAAAACAGAATGGCCCTAAACATAACACAAAGGGGGGGCTTGTGTTATGTTCGGTGATTCATGTTGTTATTCATCAATAATTGTGACTGTATAAAGACGATGTCACATTATCTTTTTCTGGGTCAGCTCTCCTGGAGCTCTGGTCATTCAATTGAATTATTCAAAGTTTCTGTTGAATACATACTTAAAGATATTTAAATGTTTCGACATCACACTGGTTTCTCTGCCATGCAAAAGGAAATATATAACATCAAACACCTGGTATGTAAAGTTATTAATACTGAGTGTTGGACCACCTAGTTGTTCAAATAAAGGATGACGTTTGTTTTTTGTCCGTTTCAGTCGTCCTCCCGACATGTAGATTTAAGAGGATGATATTAAAAGTAAGAAGACCAACCTTGTCAGTAGTAGTTTCTGCTGTTCTTCACTCTGTGGACTCATGTGTCTGAGAATCTGCTCCAACTATTCTGTTCTGGCTGTATATCAAAGTCACTCCTCTACCACCTCCTCCTCTCCCCTCTCTCTCTCTCTCTCTCGCTCTCACTCTCTCTTGAATCCAAAGTCAAATGTTTCATCTGGATGAAAACATAGTGGAAATGTCAAACTGTTTGACAAGTGATTAACCTACTGATATAAACAATATATCAAATGGAAGATGTGTCAATAAAATAAATAAATAATAAATAAAATGAACATAAATATATGTTAATTTTATTAAGTTTAAGTTTTCATTGAACAACTCATAAATGCTATGAACACAGACACTGAACCTGAGCATCAAGTAATTTGTTTTCCTTTGTATTCTACATTCTTTTCTGCTATTTGCATACTGTTTCGATGAACTGAACATCTTGATGGATCAACTCCAACCGGGAAATTAAAAAGAGTGAAACGTAGACCTTCTTTTCATTTTAGGAAATAGAAAAGGTCCCGTTAGACCAGGAAACTGAGAAAGGATCAGGTTGAACCAGGAAATGATTGTTAAAGTTTTCGTGAAAAAAATTGCAACGAACACTTCGAGATGTTTCAACATTACATTTAATGTAAATCTTTTTACTTTTGTTCATTTCAATGAAAGAAACATTAAACGTGGTGAGCCTCAGTTTGAATATATGTTTATTACAACACAAATCTGATGTCAGAGAGGATCTCGGTAATGCATGTATGGATGGACCAAGTCTTACCAAAAACATAAAGTCTCTTTACATTTCTCTCAGCTTCACATGATAGCTGGATAGATTCTGCTCATTGTGAAGGCTTCTGAGGCCTCTCACATACAATGCACAGATCAGACATTCCTTCATGCCTAATAAATTCATACCACAACGGGAAGTATCACACTCAGAAACACCTTTACATAATGGTAACATAACAGGTGCCCAGAGTAGGTTTCACTTGAGAAAGAGCCCATACCAGACCTGCAGCACCTTTTGACACCAATACTCCCAGCTTTGATTGGTCAACCCTTTCCCTGTCTCCACCTTGTTCCCCGGGCCCTGGACGAATCAGAATGCAAAGAACAGAAAGGCTGAAGAAAGAGACGACGACCAAGGAGAACATCAAGAAGCCGAAATGAAACAATGTGAAGTCTACTGAAATCTCCAGAGACGATTATCCGAAGCAAAGCAGCCAAACACACCCAATGCTGATGTTTCTGATTCTGATCCCTCGCTCTCTTCTCAGGCTCAGGTAGGTGACGGGATGAACGACTGCCAGGTAGCGCTCCACACAGGTCAGGATGTGAAAGAACATTCGTCCATACCAGGTGAAAGACCGAAGAAAGGACCCCACAAGTAATACAGATAATTGTTTCCAGTAGATAGCACAGCAGCAGATGGTGCACCCTAAAACACCAATCAGCTCGATGGAGGTCAAGTTGTAGGTGAAGCTGTCTGTGTGACTCATCACGGCCACTGAAGAGCTGGAGCGCTGCTGCCGCCATCGTTGGAAACCCAGGTAGAGGACGAGGATGTAGAGGGGGATGAAGAGGAGGATGTTTGTGATGCTGAATACAATGAACATTAAGTTGTTTGGTTTGGTGAAGAGGCAATGCATGCTAAAAGTGCTATTAGCATGAAGAAAGGAGTTATTGGAAGAGGAGGAGGAGTTTACTGCCATATCTGGAGAAGACAAAGACAATTAAATGGCAAGAATAACGTAATTATTGGATTGATAGACATTTCTACATTTCTATTGGTTTTACCAAGTAATTAAACTCTTGCACCATCTCCGATGTGAGGGTGCAAGGACAGAGGATGTCGTATCCTGTACAGATTATAAAGCCCTTACAGGCAAATTTGTGATCAAAATATATTGAATTAACGGCTGGCTAGTTGATGAGCTAGCTTGCTAATTACACCATGATGTCATTCTACAATTACCCGACAAAGAAAGCACCAGTTGAACTGCTTGTCTAGGTCTACGTTACTTTAACATGTGGTACATGTCAAGATTTGGACTTGAATCGATAACCGTTAGATAATTAAGAATTATTCCATTTTGACGGCGCAGCTTTTCTAGCCTTTACGGCACTCGTTCAGCGGTTCAGGAAACCCCGACAACGTAACCAGAGCCTTGAACTAAGAATGGAGAGACTCTTCTATGTTTATTCTTCACATTGAAAGTTCAAAGCCAGTGTGTCTCAAATGTGAAACGCAATTACGAGACCGAGCACACTTTTGAGCCAATGTACACACAATCGAAAATGAAGGCACATAACAAACATTTTTTAAAAACAATGTACTTCACACATGAATGAACTCAATTTAAAGCTGCAGGAGAAAGACAATTCAGTTAAATTAATTTTTGTATATATTTCAAGATAAACATTTTTCAAAAGCTTTCTGTTATTTAATTTATTCTTTAATGCATCCCTTATTTTATTTGAAATAAGAGGTCATATATATATTATTCGAGTATATATTATTTCCAGTTGAATTTAAAAAGTGGCAATTTCACTTTATTAGATTTGACAGTCAGTAGTTGACTCCATACAGACGTTAATATAACTGTTGGGCTACTTCAATAATTATGGCACTAAATCAGAGCACAAGTAAGACATTAGGGTGATGCTCCGGACATTTGCTTTAAGGACATTCTCTCTAACTGGGTCTCGTTCAATTTTAATTGAATACCCCTGATCTATACATTCAGCTATAAAAGTGGTTATGGGATTTACCTTGTTTTTAAGTAATCGATATTGTGAAATCTGTCAAGTACCTTTACATTGCTGGAGGGAGTTTTTTACCACTACGTACCATTTTTGTCCAGCTATTAACTTTCAACCCATTTAAAACGGACGACTTGTAAAAGTAGTAGGTCTATTATTTGAACAGACATTGAAGTCACAACACTCTTGATGTGGAAAAACTTCTACTCTTGATATGGTGCCAAGATCCTGCACAGTGAGGGACTCTGAGTCCTCTCAAAAACCAAATAATGACAATGCACCTTCATGTCTCATACATTTATACCACATCACAACGACCCGTCTGCAGTTCATTTTATCTGTCCATTGAATGGACGCTTCACAGAATTCAAATGATGGACAGACGAAGCCTGCTGTGTATTCAAATTTGACTGTTTTGCATGGTCGTAATATTAAAGCACGAACCATCACACTCAGAAACAGCTGAACCTGGCATGTGATGTCTGAAAACAATTCCTGTGTAATACCAAATTATCTACTATATATATACAGAATCACAGTTATAGCTATTTTATAATTAAATGTTGTTCACAAATACACTACATGTATTAGAATAATTTTTCCATATTAGCTTATTTTCTCATTATTTCCTTTCTTCCTCTGTTGCTCTGCTTCCAGTGCAGCTTGTTTAAGGAGAAATGTTATCCAATCAGATGACACCTCTATGTCTCTATGTAAGAAGAGAGGCCTGAGGCCTTCTAGGTAGCCTTTGCAGATTAAAGTACATGGAGACGTTATCGTTGATTGTCATAGTCTTCAACCAATCAGATCTTTAGTTTGACATGCTGGGCGTATTCTTTGATGTGCCAGAGCTACCTAGGTACCCTGTAAGTACGTCAGCATTAACCATGATTGGAGCTCCGAGAGGTAAAAATATGTGAGTCCCTGAGTCATGTCCAGGACCACTCTCATTCCTTGATGGCTTCTCCATCAGGCTTCATGTGTAGACTTGTAAGTTCCAAGCATAAGAGGAAGTGGCATCCCAGATCTTCATGCAAGAAGACCATTACATTTCACCATTTGTTGTACAGACATAACTTGCTAGCTGCTGACGGGCTGGTCCTGTGGCTCCTCTTCCTTTTGGAACTAGCTGATGCTCAATCTCATCCTCTTCTTCAAAGTCACTGTCAGATCCTCACGTTCTGAAAACTTCGTTCTCCACATCTTCATCAAAAGCTTCTCGCCATCTTGATCCGTTGTGATAAGGAACCACACGGGCAAAGCTATATTTATTGTGTCACGCTCCCAAATCTGCAACTGGGATATAATATGAGCAAATAATGACTGGTTCAACAAGACACAGGGTAAAATCAGCGGGAAAGTAAGAGCAGACAGGTGTCGGTACTTAAATGTACCAACAATGTTGCAACCTTGTGCGGGAACGGCAGGGGCACACACACACTCACACACACACACACCCACACACTCACACACACACTCTCTATAAGCAGCCCACAGGGGGACAGCGTAAAGATACTCAGGACCTACAATGTCCACACTCTGAGCCCCCCGGGTCCTGTATGTAATATAAATGTCAAAAATATTCCTATGTATTCCTAATAATTCTTTAGTCCAGGTAAAATGAGGTGCTGTATTTGTTTACTTGGTGTTTTTTTCCGCAGTTGGCCACAAGTTGACCGAGACAACACAGCTGCCATTGTGGATGCAAAAAAGAGTCTGTGGTGGTAATCACTTGCTTGACTCAACTTGAACCCCCCATTCGTCACACCCGCAGGCCTCCCAGTCTTACCTTAACTTTACTCTCACATTTGGAAAGTAAGAACGCGACAAAACGTCCTCACTATCCAAAAATGTCCTCACTAAACCTGCAGTCCTCACAAAGATAGTCCTCACTAAACCTGCAGTCCTCACAAAGATATAATCAAAAGATCACACACACACACATTCACAGGGTGAATGACACTATTTGGTCTGAATAAGCAAAAGTTTTAGTTAAAGGTCATTTGAATCCTGTCAAGCTGAAGATCAAGGAAAGCTGTCAATAGAACTTCCGATTAATATCACTTAACATAATATCTTAATATATATATTTTTATATATATATATATATATATATATATATATATATATATATATTGCTGCTAAGACTGAGGTTGAAGAGATGATTTATAACTTCCTTTGGAAATGACAATATTGAAAAATTAGCTCTATAATCAATTGATTTAAAGGTTAGTACATATGCAGATTCTGTACAATAAATTGAAAATATAATGCATAGTTGTGGGATGCCGTTTGTCAGCCAAAATATTGGGTTCAAGAGTCTTTGAGCAAGGCACTGGATTTGTAAGAGTGCTGCCTGGACTGCAGCCAACACCTGTGCTCTAAAAAAAGTTAATTTTTTTAGAGCACAGGTGTTAATAGAAATAATTTGCCTACTGTGACCACAACAAAACCCACAGTCCTGCTCACAGAAAAAAACATACTGATGCGTGCATTAATATACACATAAAGCAGACCAGTCTTTGGAGAAAGTAAGATCTGCAAAAAAACAACTCTTTACAAGATTGGTGTCTTTTAAATATTATGATAGCAAATTTACTGTTATACAGGGCTGTACAACTAAGATCTTTGGTCGCATATTAAATCCATATTTTAGTGAACTCAATAATGTAAATCTGCAGCTTGTGTGAACACATTGTGTGTAGTCTTGCTGTGTGACCCTTAAAAGATGCAAAGATGACTCACAATGCTTCTAAGGTTGATATATTTATATTATATTTATCTTCGCAGGGGTGACATTTATCCAGAACAAAGCAAATATGTTACATCGTGGTGATGTATTTGTTCTCCTTTCCTCATTTTTTTTTGCAGCTTTTGTGAGAATCCTAACGTCACAATGCATTATGCAATGTCGTAAGGAAAGATTAGGGATCTCAAAATTGGCCAAACCAGCGTCATGTAATGTATGATGTTTTATTTAGCAATGAATCTTGGATATTGTAGTAATTATTGAACCTAGCCTGGTAACATGATTTGGCATATTTAGATACCATTCATGGTCACCTAGAGATGATGAACTGTTTCCTATTAGGTTTTAAAGGAAACATAAATGCTTTCAGATTATGTTTGGTACACGCCAAAGAAGCGATAGGTAGTTTGTCAGGGCTGAATGGGGGAGAACTGGGGTTTTACTCATTAAATATGTGCTCATACATTTCCAAAACAGAAATATCAACATTGGATGAAGCCAGTTTTGAAAGTCTTGTTTAATTTGTTGACATATTAGATTTAAAGGTTTTTACCAGGCGGCAACATCCGATTCTAAAAAGTGAAGCCAACACGGAAGTGTCTTTAAAACCTGCATTCTCTCTATTGACCACCAGGGGGCGACGCCTCTGGTTGTATAGAAGTCTATGCTTCACGTCTTAAACCTGCATTCTCTCTATTGACCATCAGGGGACGACGACTCCTCTGGTTGTATATAAACTGTAGGGCGGGGCTACAAGGTGATTGACAGGTCTCTAAGAGAGCCGTATACAGCATCCCTATACGTCCCTCCTCAGCAGTCCAAATATGGTCACTTCCTGTTCACTGGTTGCAAAAAAACACTTTGTACCAAAATGATGTGATTGTCTTTGATTTGTCTGAGCGACATCAGACTATTAAGCTAAAGTGTCCTCACATATAGCCTTCTATTTGAGGGATGAATTCACCCGAGCAGTTCCAACCGTGTCTTCTCTTTAAACAACATCTCCAAGATCGGGAGCAGAAAGCTCCAACATGTGTCCCAACCGCATGCCATTAGATTTTACTGAATGGCCCTTGATGCAAATCGGATGAACAACTGTGCCGCTGGGCGCATTTACATCTCTCAGTGAACGCACTGCTGAATTTGAAATGCCGAGAAAATATCATGACTTTTTTTTTTTAGGTGTGTTTATTTTTTGCAGAGTCTGCCACATTCCCACTGCCTCATTATTAAGCCCTCGTTCAAGTCACCTGACTCTCTGGTCCACCTGCTCACCTGTTTCCTCTTTCCCTCACCTGTCCACTTTGCACTAATCTCCTTGTCATTGTTGATTGGTGCTCTCGCCTTCCAGCCATCTGTTACTGAAGCTTAATGATTATTCTCAGATTATTGATCTTGTATTGCTTCTAGTATAAATTACCCTCATGTTTCAAACTGTAATTGTGGAGGAAACAAGGTTGCTTCATGTAGTGTTGGTCAAATTGGTGTTGTATTTGTGTTTGTCCAACTGCAGCATATACTAACTATAATCTGTGTGTTTGCTGAGAGAGCGTTGCAATTCAATAAAAAGTTCCTAGTTAAAGTCTGGCAAAAGAAGGTCTTGCTTTTGTTACCTCATTTCTGAAAAGATCTATATTTCTCTATAAGATGTTGTAATTGAAAGTTTTGACATTGTTTTTAGATTGTTTAGCTTTGTCGCCCCCTTGTGTCCGTTTATATAGCTCAGCACCTTCCAGCAGAAGTACCACTTCATTGTGTATAGAGCATTCTTACAGATAAAAAGAAATAACAACTTTAACTAAATAAATATGTATATACATAGAATAATTTGGATATATGATCAGTATTATTTATATGAATAAATTGTTCATATATATATATATATATATATATATATATATATATATATATATATATATATATATATATATATTTAATAAACATTTATATGTATATCACAAACTGTCAATCCTGCAGATTTCCTGACATGCTTTTATTGTGAAATAAAAAAACAATGTTTACATAATGGCTAAAATAAATACTACAACCATTAATTTCATTGCGAAACAGTATTTTATTTTGTACCTCTTGTTGACCTTGCTTGTTACTGTTTCCATTACTCAGTTTACAGCTTAGCTATATTCAATACATTTTTGAAAATGTTTTTCCATCACTGCCATTGTAAAAATTGCTCTTTGATCCTTCAGTCTTAAAAACTAAAACAATGAGATTATTTCAGCCTCCGAGACATTTTAGTAAAGCTCACCCACACTCGCCCTCTTACCAAACGTCATCGCCGTGTGCCCTCCAAACCCCGTTAAGCCTCCTCCTCCTCCTCCTCCTCCTCCTCCTCCTCCTCACCTCCCTTTACAGCTGTTAACGCTCTGAGGAGAGCACGGCCTTGCAGACGGGGACAGGAAGTGGGGGCTGATGGGATTGGGGTGTTTTCAGGACGGGATGCTAATCTGTTTACCAGCTCAGGTGAAAGGAGGACGGAGGATGTTTTTGATGGCGAAAAATCAAACAGGGAACAATAGAATTTAGTCACCGTCAAAGGTCTCAGCTTTCTGTCTTCTTCGTTCTCTTCCCTCCTCTGATCAATGCTTGCAGACTGATTTCATCCATCACAGGGGTCACCATTCATTTTATTAATCCTTGATTGATGCTATTTTGACTTCTCGGCAGACTTAACTCAATAAAAACAAAGTGTTATTGAAGGCAACAGCACAGTCATCAACCCTGTTTGTGCTGGTAGAACCTTGTATGGCTCAAAATAACAGCTAGACAGACGTAAACATTTAGAGGAAAGCTCATGGTTATAATTCAACATCAATGTGATTTCACTCACTTCGTGTGTTAACGCTGCATTCTCTGTCCTGACCACCAGGGGGCGACTCCTCTGGTTGTAAAGAAGTCTACGCTTCATGTGTTAAAGCTGCATTCTCTCTCCTGACCACCAGGGGGAGACTCCTCTGGTTGTATAGAAGTCTATGCTTCATGTGTTAAAGCTGCATTCTCCCTCCTGACCACCAGGGGGCGACTCCTCTGGTTGTATAGAAGTCTATATAAATGACTCTACTCTTGATTTATTCCCTCAGTAAACATTGTAAACATTAGTTTTTGGTCTCAATCTCTAGTTTCAAGTCTTCTTCAATACAGCATGATGTTCATTTAGTAAATTATGGTAATTTAGAGTCAAACAGACCATAAAGCAGGGTATGCTTTAGGGCGGGGCTACAAGGTGATTGACAGGTCGACACCAGAGACCTATATACGCCGTCTCCACGTCACTCCTCAGTCCAGATATGATCACTTCTGTCTGATATTGACGCACCAGATAAGATATTTTAATTGTACAGTAAAGAAAGTTTGTTATTGAAAAAATAGGAAAAACTGTGTGTGTGTGTGAGTGTGTGTGTGTGTGTATGTGTGTTTGTGTGTGTGTGTGTGTGTGTGTGTGCGCATGTGTGTCTCGTCCGAGAGCTGGCAAGGTGACTTTGGCGTAATCTAGCAATTTAGTTTATTGCATGTCGCGAATAGGGGAGACGGCGGATTAGGATGAGGAGGAGGAAGAGGAGGAGGAAGAGGAGGAGGAGGAGGAGGAGGAGGAGGAAGCACAGGGGAGAGAAAAGCTCTGAGAAGAGGAAGGGGAAGCTTCTTCTAATCCTCCAGCCGGGCTGATTCTGCCCCTGCAAAGTCTTTTGTTCTCCAGAGACCAGCGAGGCGGAGTTACGTGGAAACGTCATGGAGCTGAGAGGAGTTTCCTTCCACCTCTGCCCTCTGATGGAGATATGGAGCTGGAGCTGGAGCTTGGGGGCCATCTGAGTCGACCCCCAGAGGCCCCTCAGTGAGGAGGTTATGGTCTAGAGCAGTGAATCACTGCACTACGGTCGAAGTTGAAAATGTTCCTCGTTTTGGGTCATTCAGGGGTGATGGGGGGTCCCAGCCAGACCAGTTGAGAACCACACTGGTGCAATACAGAGAGGATCGGAGCTGGTGGTAAACTGCAATATGCAACTTATTCTATAATAAAAATACATACGTAGGATGTTTTGCGGAAGTAAACTCTTGTGTATGTGCCACCATCGAAAATGTAATTATGTATAAACCCTTTAAAGACTTTAATTAACAGATTGGGTGTTTCTGCAAAAATAAAACTTCCGGTATGTTCACAACATTTCCCACATGCCCCTTAAAGTCTACGTGTTATCCTCTGAGAAGTTGTAATATTTTAAAGGGGAAATTCTTTTTTTTCAGATTTTACGAAATGTAAATCGTAATTTTTACGAGAATTGTTGAGTGAGAGTTTAAAAAAAATTGAAAAGCAGCAATATATTACGATGACAAAGATGCAATTTAATGAGGATGATGTCATTAATTGGTTCGTTACGATAACAACATTGCAATTTAATGAGTATAAAGTTAATAAAGCTTTTACTTTATTTATTTTGAACAGAATCAAAGCGGAAGTCCACAAACCAACCTTATTTTGTTTATGATTCTGACCCACAATCCTTTTGCGGGGCAGCATATGAAGAGGAAGGTCAAAGGTCAAGGTGCAATGTCATGACAAAGTAGTTACCCAAGGCAATGCAACAGTGTGTACTTTGTGTACGATGACAGGAGCAGGAAGTGAGCGTCTCACACAAGTATACGAAGGAGGAGGAAGAAGATGTGACAGAGGGGGAGGAGCCAGGAAGAGGAGGAGTCTGTGAGTGGAAAGGGGAGGGGCCATAGGAGAGGAAAGGAGAGGTGAGCTGAAAGTGAACAAATGAAATAGATCCTTAAAGAGCAACGCAACTCATCTATTGATGTTTTAACAGGATGCCATGAGACACTTTGAATGTTCAGCTGGTGATGGGTCACGAAGCAAAAACCAGAGGATGGGAGGAGGAAAGAGAGATGAAAGAGGGTGAGGAGGAAAAGAGTAACAGGAGAAAAGTGAATAGAGGTATTTTAGAGACAGTAAGAAGAGGATGTTTCTGTGGTGTAGTACATATATGAGCCAGCAGGGGGAGATGAAGGATCAGCTCAGCTAACGATAGACAGATAGATAAATCACCTTTAATATCAGTTTAATATCTTCAATCATCTTAAGTCTTTCCTCGCGCTCCAGCACAGCTGTGTGTCATCACAACCAGCCAATCAGGGCCCAGTATGCAACGTGCACGCCTTCAAACACGTGTAGAGATGACACAAGCAGAAATACAAATATATATATATTCATAATAATTGTTTTGATCAATTAAAGGTAAAATACAGAAAAGATAGATAGATGTCACACAAACACACACTCACACACACTCACACACAAACACACACACACAAACACACGCACAAATGCACACACACACACACACACACCTCTTACAGAACCTTCCTTCATTATGAAAACACAGGTTGTCTTCGGCTTCTGCTTATATGGCAGCATACCACATAGGACCAGTGTGTGTGTGTGTGTGTGTGTGTGTTGATGTGCATGTAGACACTGGTTAAACTCACACTAATCCATTTAAGCCAAATTTTACACAAACATACGCACACATGAACAAACACACACACACACACACGAACAAACACACAAGAAAAAACACACACACACGAACAAACACTGGTCGCTGCGCTTCCCCTTCAACGGGCGGCTGTTCTGGAAAATGTCACACACTTAAACAGATGAACAACTCTCTCTCTCTCTCTCTCTCTCTCTCTCTCTCTCTCTCTCTTTTCGTTCCCTTCCTCCTTTCTGCCTCCCCATCCATCTCTCCATGATGATCCTGTAACTGAATTAGTGTGTCCCATAGATACTGACTCGCACCCACACACCCACACACACAGACACACACACACACACACACACACACACACACAGACACACACACACACACACACACACACACACACACACACACACACACACACACAAACCCATTCGTTCCCATTGGAACAGTTGGCACCAAACAGGATTAGTGCATTTTTAAACTAGCTGGTGAAAGTTAAAATATTTATTCCACTTAAAACATTTTTTTATAATTAATTATAAACAATTATAAACAATTATTCAACCCTAAATACAAATGAAAGACCAACAAATGTACAGTTACAGTACGGTAATGCAGCAGAGGTGGAATAAATACTTTTGAAGTAAAAGTATTTATACCAGTGTAAAAATACTCTGATACTGGGATATTTGAAGATTTTTTAAACCCGCCGGTAAAATGTAAAGAGTTTATTACACTTAACCTAAATTGATAACCAGAGGAGTCGCCCCCTGGTGGTCAGTAGAGAGAATGCAGCTTTAACACATGAAGCATAGACTTCTATACAACCAGAGGAGTCGCCCCCTGGTGGTCAAGAGGGAGAATGCAGCTTTAACACATGAAGCATAGACTTCTATACAACCAGAGGAGTCGCCCCCTGGTGGTCAGGAGGGAGAATGCAGCTTTAACACATGAAGCATAGAATTCTATACAACCAGAGGAGTCGCCCCCTGGTGGTCAGGAGAGAGAATGCAGCTCCAACGTTCAGATTTCTGTTCTGGAAATGTATGATATTTAATTTAATCATTTGCATATTTAAACACAACATTTCGAAACACAAGAACCGTCTTAATGTCACTAATCAACTGGCAAAGTTACATGGTGATATATTTTATTTGGCGTTTTCACACCTGTCGTGCCCCCATTTAAATATAGAACTTGTAGTCGTATTGTTTCGTATGAAAATGAATACTGATAATAAATATAACTAACACATGAATGTAGAGGAGTACACAAGTATGCATCTGAAATGCAGAATCAAATGTATTTATTGCACCATATTCTTTGGGACAATATTTTTTCCATCACCTGTAGAGAGAGAGAGAGAGAGAGAGAGAGAGAGAGAGAGAGAGAGAGAGAGAGAGAGAGAGAGAGAGAGAGAGAGAGAGACTCCTTCCTCTCCTCTTTCCCACCGCAGCAGAAGCCGCTGACATCAGGATGGGTCGCGCGGAGGAGACGCAGCAGCATCAGCACCGCAAGCAGAAGCGTCGCGAGCCGCTCCGTCTCCGTGCAGGTGGCGCGAGGAGGACGAGCTGATCCCGCGGAGCATCAGCAGAAGAAGAAGGAGCAGCAGGAGGAGGAACAGGGGGAGGTGGAGGAGGAGGAGGAGGAGGAGGAGGAGGAGATCCCGCGAGACAAGAAGAAACGGACAGACGCAGAGAACAAGAGAGAGAGTGAATAAAACCGACGCACGTGAGGAGCGCGAGACCCCCCGGAGAGAGGGGGGCTAATCGGTCATTTTGGAGGAGTGACGGTTATTCTTTGGAGGTTCTTGTGTTTTTTTCTTCTTCTTCTTCTTCTTCTTCTTCCTTCTACGCAGACGGAGAGAGATCTCCGGAATCAAACAGGTAAGGCAACACCGGAACCGCGACGGTCTTCTCCTCCTTTCCGGTCCACCGAATCCGGATCAAAGCCGCTCATTAACACCTGTAAGCGTCCATGATTGATTAATTAGCTGCAGCTGTGTGTGAAACGGGAACGAGACGCGGTTTGAGGTGGCGCGAGCTGTCGGCTCCGCTACCTGTGATCACGCTGAATCCCGTTTAACCACCACAACACAATTATATGTCAAAAAAATTAGAAACGTCGGCCATAATATCAGTTTTAAGAGTGTGACGGAGGATTTTTTTCACTTTGCTGCGTTTTGTGTTGTTGTTGGTCAGTTAAATCAGTCTCACGTGCTTGGCCGGCTCATTTCCGCTGTTTCTCAGGTATTAACAAGTAATTATTATATTAATTAGAAATGTTCCCTCCGTCCCTCCCACGTGTCCTTCCCATCACCTGGACTGATTTTCAATCACCTTGTTTACCCACAATCCTGTTCGATTGATCACATTCTAGACGTTTCACGTGATGAGAGAGAGAGAGAGAGAGAGAGAGAGAGAGAGAGAGAGAGAGAGAGAGAGAGAGAGAGAGAGAGAGAGAGAGAGAGAGAGAGAGATGCTTGCTGTGGGTGGTTTATGTATCCAAACTCTATTGACTAATGCTGGGAAGAGAAGGGGTGCAGGGAGAGCGTGCGCGCGCGTGTGTGTGTGTGTGTGTGTGTGTGTGTGTGTGTGTGTGTGTGTGTGTGTGTGTGTGTGTGTGAGAGAGAGAGAGAGAGAGGCGTGCTGCAGAGTTTGTGTGGGTCTCTGTAGGCTCTGTTCTTTGCGCGTTCACGCGTGTTGCGTGCGCACGGGATGGATGTTGTGCAGTTATTTTTTTGTACGTTTTTTTTTTTTTTGCGGGTGAACTCCGTTACACGTGCGTGTGAGAAAAGAGCAGTTCTCTGTGTTTACATACTGACGCGTGCGTGAGAGGATGAAAAGAAAGAGAGACAGAGAGATGGATGGAGCCGCAGAATGTGTGTGTGTGTGTGTGTGTGTGTGTGTGTGTACCTGTGTGTGTGTGTGTGTGCGTGCGTGTGCCTGGCCCAAAGGGTGCATAATAAACCCTTCGTCAGCCCTCTTAAGTGTTTTCTCTGTCCACCTGCAGGAAAGCAGCCTCCTGTTAAATGTCAGGCTAAACATTAAGTTTCGACTGCTGCAACGCACGTGCACGCACACACACACACACACACACACACTCAGACACACACACATACACTCACACTCACACGTACACAGACACACGCACACACACACACATACACACAAACTCACACACACATGCATACACACACGGACACAGCCTCAGCTCAGATTGCAACCAGCACATACACAACGGGAGCATCCAGCAGCGGATCAATCATTGTGCATAATTGTTTCTTTGGGTTTTATTAATTATTTTAGCTCGTCAGCAGTTTCTTGGAGATCTGAGAGGAGAAAACAATATTGCTGTGAAACAAACAAAATGGTAATCACAATAACAACATGTAAGATAATCTTTGTGAAGAATTGATCGTTTGAGACGTTTCTAAAACAAACTGAAATCCAACGTTTCAAAGGAAGAAACTGGACGACGTCACGTTGTGTGTTTACACTTTTTAGACTACACAACTTATTGAAAATAGATCTGGACATTAGATGCAGCACTAATCAACCACAACTTCATTTTGTTTGTGTACTGTGTGTGTGTGTACTGTGTTTATGTTTGTGTACTGTATGTGTGTATGGTTGTGTACTGTATTTATTTACACAAGCTTGTCAAGAGAGCTCATCATCTGGAGCGCTCCTCCCTCAGAGTTCAGACAAAGTGTTCAAGTATTCATGCGTTCATGTGCTCATGTGTGCAAGTGTTTATGTGTCCATGTGTTCATGTGTTCAAGTGTGCATGTGTTCATGTGTTCATGTGCTCATGTGTTCATGTGTTTATGTGTTCATGTGTTCAAGTGTGCATGTGTTCATGTGTTCATGTGCTCATGTGTTCAAGTGTTTATGTGTTTATGTGTTCAAGTGTTCATGTGCTCATGTGTGCAAGTGTTCATGTGCTCATATGTTCAAGTGTTTATGTGTTCAAGTGTTCATGTGCTCATGTGCTCATGTGTGCAAGTGTTTATGTGTTCAAGTGTTCATGTGTTCAAGTGTTCATGCGTTCATGTGTTCAAGTATGCATGTGTTCATGCGTTCATGCGTTCATGTGTTCAAGTGTTTATGTGCTCATGTGTTCATGCGTTCATGTGTTCAAGTGTTTATGTGCTCATGTGTTCATGTGTTCAAGTGTTCATGTGCTCATGTGTTCATGTGTTCAAGTGTTCATGCGTTCATGTGTTCAAGTATGCATGTGTTCATGCGTTCATGCGTTCATGTGTTCAAGTGTTTATGTGCTCATGTGTTCATGCGTTCATGTGTTCAAGTGTTTATGTGCTCATGTGTTCATGTGTTCAAGTGTTCATGTGCTCATGTGTTCATGTGTTCAAGTGTTCATGCGTTCATGTGTTCAAGTATGCATGTGTTCATGTGTTCAAGTGTTTATGTGCTCATGTGTTCATGTGTTCAAGTGTTCATGTGCTCATGTGTTCATGTGTTCAAGTGTTCATGCGTTCATGTGTTCAAGTATGCATGTGTTCATGTGTTCAAGTGTTTATGTGCTCATGTGTTCATGTGTTCAAGTGTTCATGTGCTCATGTGCTCATGTGTTCATGTGTTCAAGTGTTCATGCGTTCATGTGTTCAAGTATGCATGTGTTCATGCGTTCATGTGTTCAAGTGTTTATGTGCTCATGTGTTCATGCGTTCATGCGTTCATGTGTTCAAGTGTTCATGTGCTCATGTGTTCAAGTGTTCAAGTGTTCATGTGCTCATGTGTTCAAGTGTTCATGTGCTCATGTGTTCATGTGTTCAAGTGTTCATGTGCTCATGTGTTCAAGTGTTTATGTGTTCATGTGTTCAAGTGTTCATGTGCTCATGTGCTCATGTGTTCAAGTGTTCAAGTGTTCATGTGCTCATGTGTTCAAGTGCTCATGTGTTCAAGTGTTCATGTGTTCAAGTGTTCATGTGTTCATGTGCTCATGTGTTCAAGTGTTATGTGTTCATGCGTTCATGTGTTCATGCGTTCATGTGTTCAAGTGTTCAAGTGTTCATGTGTTCAAGTGTTCAAGTGTTCATGTGCTCATGTGTTCAAGTGTTCATGCGTTCAAGTGTTCATGTGTTCATGTGTTCATGTGTTCAAGTGTTCAAGTGTTCATGTGTTCATGCGTTCATGTGTTCAAGTGTTCATGTGCTCATGTGTTCAAGTGCTCATGTGTTCATGCGTTCATGCGTTCAAGTGTTCAAGTGCTCATGTGTTCAAGTGTTCATGTGTTCATGCGTTCATGTGTTCAAGTGTTCAAGTGTTCATGTGCTCATGTGTTCAAGTGCTCATGTGTTCATGCGTTCATGTGTTCAAGTGTTTATGTGCTCATGTGTTCAAGTGTTCATGTGCTCATGTGTTCAAGTGTTTATGTGTTCATGTGTTCAAGTGTTCATGTGCTCATGTGTTCAAGTGTTCAAGTGTGCATGTGCTCATGTGTTCAAGTGCTCATGTGTTCAAGTGTTCATGTGTTCATGTGCTCATGTGTTCAAGTGTTCAAGTGTTCAAGTGTTCAAGTGTTCATGTGTTCATGTGTTCATGTGTTCAAGTGCTCATGTGTTCAAGTGTTTATGTGTTCATGTGTTCAAGTGTTCATGTGTTTAAGTGTTCATGTGTTCATGCGTTCAAGTATGCATGTGTTCATGTGTTCATGTGTTCAAGTGCTCATGTGTTCAAGTGTTTATGTGTTCAAGTGTTCAAGTGTTCATGTGTTCAAGTGTTCATGTGTTCATGCGTTCAAGTATGCATGTGTTCATGTGTTCATGTGTTCAAGTGTTCATGTGTTCATGTGTTCAAGTGTTCATGTGTTCATGTGTTCAAGTGTTCATGTGTTCATGTGTTCAAGTGTTCATGCGTTCATGTGTTCATGTGTGCAAGTGTGCGTGTGTTCATGTGTGCAAGTGTGCATGTGTTCATGTGTGCATGTGTTCAAGTGTTTATGTGTGCAAGTGTGCATGTGTTCATGCGTTCATGTGTTCAAGTGTTCATGCGTTTATGTGTTCATGTGGTCATGTGTTCATGCATTCACAATGCATGAGGATATGAATGTGTGCACATTGCATCAGATCCACAGACTGTTCATGAAAAGTTGACGTTCGTTTTGAGGCCTCGAGGTCGACGTTTTGGTCGTCGCCATCTTGACCTTTCTGCAACCAGTGAAAAGGAAGTAACCATATTTGGACTGAGGAGGAGTCTCGACCTGTCAATCACCTTGTATATGTGTGTATATGTGTGTGTGTACTATGTTTCTCCAATCAGAACCTGTGTGGGTGACTACTTTTTTTGTCTTGACCATTACAATCCTTTCTCTCTCTCTCTCTCTCTCTCTCTCTCTCTCACTCATCCGCTCTCTCTCTCTCTCACCCTCTCTCTCTTCCTCCTCTGTCTCTCTTCCTCCTCCACGTTTCACTCTCCAGCAGAGAGAGAGAGAGGTGATTGTTTTGTGATTGTTTTGTGCAGCAGAGTGAAATACACTTCATCCAACTGTGGATGCTCTTCTCTTTATTCCCCGCCCTCCCCCTTTCCTCTTCTCCTCCCCTTTCCCCCCCTCATCCCCCCTTTTCTTTCCCATCGCTCACTCATGATTGTTTTTGCATTCTGCTGCGTCATCCATCTTAAACTCCATCCCTCCGTCCTTTCTCTCTTTCCCCCTCATGTCTCCATCTTTTTCTTCCCTCGTGTTTCTCGCTAACTTCACTTCTCTTTCTCTTTCTTCTACCTCTCCTCCTTCCCTCCCTCCTTGTTCTCCTCTCACTGCTCGAGTGGCTCGTCCTCCTTTTCCTCTCTTTTCGTCTTTATTTTCTATTTCTGCTGTAACATCTCCTCCTTCCTTTCTTCTACCCCTCCTCACATCCTTCTCTCCTCCTGTTGGAGCAATAGTTCCCCACTCGTGTCTCTCCCTCCTCTCTGTCCTTGATTCCTTTCTTTTATCATCCTCTCCTCTCCTCACCCCTCCTATCTCCTTTTCTCACCTCTTTTAACCTTTTTCACCACACATCCCTAAATTCTTCTCATTCATACGGTAGGTTGCCTCCTCCCCTTATCTCCTCATTTCCTCTCCTTGTTTCCTGTCCATATCTTACCTCCCCATCTTCTCTTCTGTCCTCTCTTTTGAACTCCTCTCCTTCTTTTGTGTCCCTTTGTCTTATCTCCTTGCCTCCTGTATTCCTCTCATCTTATCTTCCCTTTCTTTGATTCCTCATTTCCTATCTTGTTATAGTCTCCTTTCCTCTTCTCCTTCTTTCTTAACTTGTTTCCTCTGCTCCCCTCATCTCCCCTTCCTATGTGTCCTCTACTCCTTTCTACTTCACCTCCTCTCCTCTCCTTTCGTTTTCTCATATCTCCTCAGTGCCTCCTCTCCTCCCTTGTCTTTTTCTCCCCTCTCTCTTATCCCCTCTCCACCTCTCCTCCTTTCCTTCTTTCATGTTTTCTCTCCTTATGTTTGTTTACTCACCTTCCCTCGTCTCCTCTCCTCTCTCCTCCTCTGCGACGATAACGACCACAATGACCCTCTCAGGAGGCAAATGATTGCAGCCTATCCCATGATAGATTACCTAACACACACAGACACACACACAGACACCTACACACACACACACACACACTCACTCCTACACACACACAGACACCTACACACTCACTCTCACTCACCCTCACACACACCTACACTCACTCCTACATACACACAGACAGACACCTACACACTCACTCTCACTCACCCTCACACACACCTACACTCACTCCTACATACACACAGACAGACACCTACACACTCTCACACACACACACAAATAGCTACTATATATTCACATATGCATGCGAGCACACTGCAAGCGCAAACAGGCATTTGCACTCACACGACTGAGTAATGTGTTCATACGAGAACTGCACGTCCAACATGTGCTGCAGCGCACACACACACACACACAGCTACACACACGCACACGCACACGCATGCATTTGTAAGCTTGACTAACGGTGATGTATACTGTATTTAGAGACGACTGTTTCTTTCCACGTCTCTTTTATAAACACTCTTTAACACACACTTGGCCGTCTGACAAAGGGAGGCAGTGTGAAGAAACTACAGTGTGTGTGTGTGTGTGTGTGTTAAATAGTTGGTGCAGGAAGTGGTAGTTCTATTAATCCGAGAGTTATATAACTGATTCACACACGCACACACACACACATACTGTAGTTCCTTCACACTGCCTCCCTTTGTCAGACGGCCTTTTTTAGCCCGAGAACAAACACACACACACACACACACACACACACACACACAGTTACTAGAGTTGTATTAATCAGTGAGTAGAATGACATCATCAGCTTCCAAACAGCAGCATCAACATCCTCCCGCTGGCAACTGCTAATAAGCTGGAGGGCACACACACACACACACACACACACACACACACACACACACACACACTGGTAGAGGCGTACAATGCTTGTGAGGGAACCAAACATTGACAAAAGGTGTCCAGTGTGAGGCTTCACGTGCAGCAATATGATGGTTTATTACCAGTATGAGTTATTTATACCCGCTCGTCCTCAAACCCGCGCTCATTAATTATCATATTGCACTTCGTCATGTAATGAGAGATGAGGGTAGACGTTACAAGATGTGAAACGATGGCGTCGAATAAATAAATGAGCAAACGGTGAAAAGATCTCTGGGCCTGTAATCCAATAAAGAAATTAATATGCAGTCGGTTGTTACATCACACGAGTAAACGCCAAAATATGATGATGTGAAATTATTGGCCCGTATTTCATGGGCTAGTTGAGTTTACTGTATGTGTGTGTGTGTGTACTGTATGTGTGTGTGTGTGTGT